>NW_006921636.1:12534029-12543261 GCF_000298275.1 Orycteropus afer afer | reverse complement strand
GGCCCAGCCAAGTTGACACACAGACTTCACCACCACAGATGGATTGACACCTTGGCTGCAACAGTGAGTTCAAACATAGCAATTGTGAGAATGCACACAGGGTCAATATAAATCGGAACCGACTCAACAGCACCTAACAACAGCCACAAAATCATCAGTAATAAGTACTACATATATACAGTGTTGCAGCACAGAATTTGGTACTCTCAGATGTTCAGTGTGATGGTTTACTGTTCAGAACACTGCCATATTGATTTAGTTTTCTAACCTCAAACAGGGGCTTCAGTTGCTTGAAAACATGGACCCATTTTTGCTTTGCTGAAGTCAATAGATTTGAGAAGCAATGAGACGTTGTTACTGTGAAATGCATGAAGAAGAAGACCATATTTCAGTTCTCACTGAAAATTTCCTGCTAGACACACCATCCCCATTCCCAGGGTCAATCCAGATGATCCAGAACCTTCCACAAGTGGAGTGACTACTGCAACTGACAAAAATGCCAATATCGTCCAACTCTTCTTCATCATGAGATTAATTTTTATGATTTTTATATTTTTTAGGTATCTATATACGTATGACAATATATCTGCAAGGTTATATGTAATGTTTCCAACCACCAAAGACAAATAAAGATTGGATTATAAAGACACCTGCAAAGCAATAATGGTGAATACTGGGAAAAAAAAAAAGTAAATAATGAAAACTGAAAAAACCAATAAGGAATCCCGTCTCAAGTGAGGAACAAGCTCTCTGGCACCTGTGCTCCTCCCTCTTACCCTTTGCTACTTCTCTGCAGAAGCAGAAGGAAGTTCCGTCCTCACGCCACTTCCCAGAAGGGAAAACCAAAGCCCTAAGGCACAGAGAGATTTGCCCAAGTCTACACAAGAGTGAGAAGCAGAACTGGGTTTCAGAATGTCTCCTCCCACCTTCACAGGCTGGGACACAGGCCTGGTCGTCTAAGGGCCCCAGGGGCCCCAGGGTGAGGGGCAACTCACGCAATAGCAGGCATGTAGTAGTCAAACTTGGTCAGGAACTCCGGGAGGGTGTGCGGCTTGTCCATGCCAATAATACTCTGCAGCTCCTCCACTGTGTTGGCTGGGAGGGGGACCCCTCTCTTCCTGGAGACAGAAACAATGAAAGGAGTGGACAAGCCCAAGGCAAGCCTGACGGGATAGCTTAGAACTGTGACAGGAATGAGACCTCTCCATCCTACTTCTCCCATTGGACAGATGGGAAAACTGAGGCCAAGGCACATAGAACCAGGACCAGATCCTTCCAGCACCCCCTGTCCCAAAGACAATGACAAGTGAGGAAGTCTCGTGGGGGAACAAACTGGGTTGGATTCTGTACACACACACACATCCTGGTGGCCCAGGAGACAAGAGAAAGGACAAGTACACAATTTCCTCCTCAGCGCCAGGAGTGGGTAGAGCCAGCTGGTCCTGTGCCAGCTGAGGGGTTATCAGAGGCAATAACTCCAGCTTCACAATTCCCGGGGCAGGCACTGGCATCCGGACTTCCCTTCTCCGCCCTTGGTCTGGCCGGCACATCAGAGAGACTTGGTCGTCGCAGCAGGCTGGGAAAGGGCCCGACAGGTAGGTGAGCTGGCCTCCAGTTCAGAGTTCTTTCCCCAACCTGTCCACAACCCCTGTGGGGGCTAGCTTCTTTTTCCCCATTGGCATCTTGGTCCCCCCTCCTGATGTGAATGAACTTCTGCCTTCTCTACTCTGGCTCTGCCCCAACTCCAGGTGTCACTCTGGACCTCCATTTCCCCACTTTAAAGAAACAGCAGCCACCGAAGACCAGACATTCAAGAAACACTTCCCATGAGGGACAGAGAACAGGCAGAAGGAACGCTGAGGCACAAACAATGCAGAGATCAGAAGAGAACTTAAGATACACACCTATGATTAAAATCCTCCAGGAGATGAGAAAAAGGAGCTCTGGTAGTGTAGTGCCCAAGGCACTTGACTGCTAACCAGAAGGCGGGTGGTTCAAACCCACCAGTCACTCCTTGGATCAGTCTCCTCTTATCCAGTATCCTTTCCCAACAGCCACCAAGAGAGATCTTTTTAACACACAATTTAGACGCAGCGGCCAGGGAAAGCCTGTAGGGGAAGGGAACTGAAGCAGAGGGTTAGGGAAAGAGGAGAGTGTGAGGGAGGAGGTCGCAGACGGAGGGAGAGCCTAGCTAAGGGCTTCAGGCAGGAAACAGGGAGGGGCTTGGAGGAAATTCAGAGAGCAAAGGGGCAGTGGGAGGGTGAGCCAGAGAGGAAGGCAGGTCAGACAGCGCACGGGGCTGGCAGGGTGTCCTCGAAGCGGGGAAAGCCGGGAAGGGTCTTAAGCAGGGGAGGGCTGTGAAGTGATTTGCCTGTAGAAAATCTCCTTGTGGCTGCTACCCAGGAAACAGATTGGAGGGAAATCAGAACACAGGACACCCGAAGGGCAACAAAGGACATAGCAGTCCCGCTCCAGCATCTCACACGGACTCGTCCCCAGAGTGGCACAGACTGAGCTGTAAAGCGCCACCTATCTGGGGCCCAAAGTTGTGTCTGGAAGGAGTCGCTCCTGGGCCCTTGCTCCTGCCACCAACAGCCCTCCACAGAAGCAGAGGCTCCTCACAGGGCCAAGCGCTGTCCTCGGAGGGTCCCATTCCCCCACTCCCCCACAGTCCCTGCCTGGGGAGCGTCCAGTCCGCAGCCCACCCTGGGGCATGCTGCCCCCACAGGACGCTCGACCTCAGCTAGGAAGGGAGGACAAGCACAGGGTTGAGTTGGGCAGAGAAAGCCTCAAATCCTACCTTTCTCCTTTCTTTACCATATAACCCAGGGCAGCTGTCCCCTCTAACCACCTTCGTGTCTTCATCAGTAAAATGCACATAATGGCTTTGTTGAGGGATACAAAGCAGAACAAATGAGCCTGTTTACTTGTTCTGAGAAACAGCAGATTTAGAAGCAAGTGCCTTGGGTTTGAAGTCTAGCTCTGGTACTTGAGGCTGTGTGACATTGGGGAAGGTACCTAACCTCTCTGTGCTTCCTAAGTCTGGCATGTTTGGAAAACACCCAGTGAGTACTCAGCAAGGAGCAGGAGGGGAGGAGAGGTCAGAGAGGTCACATGGGCTTTGTGGGGCCTTGAGGGCCCTCTGCAGACGTCAGCTTTTACCCTGAATGAGATGAGAGCCTTGGCGGGTTTTGAGCAGGAGTGTGAGCTGATCTGATTCTGTTTGAAGATCTGACTACGGAGCTGTGCACACAGTGACTGGCAGACACCTGGAGACCAATCAGGATGTTGCTGCAATAGCCAAAGTAAGTGGCTGTGGTGCCCAGATCAGGGTATGGACAGAGGCCGGTTCAGGACATGCTTTGGAAGAAGAGTTGACAGGCTTGTGAAGGAGACTTGACAAAGAGCTCAGAGAAGCCCTGGAGAAGGTGGAATCGTAGGAGCTGAAGGGGCTCATGGGAGAAGGGCCAAGAACGGAGGCAAAGTCAGGCTGAGCCCCAGACAGAGAAGGGTCTGCTAGTGTGTGTGGCAGGGGTGGGGCAAGCCAGTGCTCCCTGTCCTCCCCCTCTGGCAGTCCCTACACTCCATTTGGGAGTCCTCCAGTGGGTGTTCACAGGTACCCACATCTGGGTCGGACTGCCTCCCTGGTCCCTTTGCCTGCTGACCTGGAGATCAAGCCCCTGCTGCACCATTTCACCCCGCACAGGCTCTCTGAGTTGGCTCTGAGACGCCATGCTGGGTGGGGGAAACCAAAAACCAACCCAGCCAAAAAAACCAGCTGCCTCTACAGCCACTCCTTCCCCTTTACCCCCCACTCGGCCTGGGCACGCCTGCCTTCTTGCTCCCACTAATGAGTGCTCTATGACCCTTTAATGAGTATCTGGAGATTAGAGCCCATCTTGGCACATGATAACCCACTCTAACAACCTCATTAGGGGCCATGCAGCAATGATTGATGGCTGGATGGGGGCAAAGGAGAAGAAAGATAAGCCTGGGAGGCTTCACCTCACTTAGCCAGGTCCTTAATGTTACACTTAATAAGAACAATGTCACCAAGTGCCATTTATAGAGCACAGGGTGTGGGCCAGGCCCTGAGCTCAGCTTTTTGTGTGTTACTAATCCAAACCTCTACCTAGTAGGTGAAGTGGTTAGGCACATGGACTCTGGAGCCAGATGACTTCGGTTCCAGACTCAGCCCTCTGCGTACTGAGCAAGGTACTTCACTTGTCTATGGCTCAGTTTCCTCATCTGTAAAATGAGGGTAGTAATAGCACTTTCCTCACCAGTTGTCATGAGGATTCAATGAGGTAACTCAAGGAAAACACTAAAAATGGTGCTTGGTACACAGTCAACATTAATACTTACAAAGTTAAGTAGAAATTAAATCAACAGATGCTTGAGTGTTCAAGTATGGGTCCAGAGCTGAATTGCTCAAGAGAATGACGGACAGGCTGAGTCCTGGCCCTCCAAAGGAAGTGCTAAGCAAATAGGTGAAGGACGCTGGGCTGCTGGGGGCAGGAGTGTGGCAGGAGGGCCCCACCTCCCAGCTGGCTCTGGTGCAAGGTCTGGTTCTCAAGTTAGAGAGGTCAAGGTCACAGCAAGGAAATGGTTCAGTCCAGATGAGAATCCAGGTCCACTGGACTCCAAAGTCCCTGCTCTTAAGTGCTATGAACACTTGAAGTTGGAAAGGAAGGGGACAAAGCCCCCTCACTTGGGGGAGCTGGGGGTGGCATTGGCCACCAGCATGTGGAGAGAGCTGAGGCAGGAAGTGTGTTCTCATTTGGAAAATGAAGATATTTGGGCCAAGGCTGGAGGTGCCACTTCTGCATATCACCGAGCAGTCATTACCACGATGATGCAGTAAAACATCTGGGGGCCAGACAGCCCCAGGTTCAACTCTTGATTCTACTACTTATTTGTGTTCCCTTGGACAACTGTCCTCATTTCTTTGAGCCCATTTCCTCCTCAGTAAAACATGGGTGGCAGTCCCCACCCCTCGAGTGTGGAGAGATTAAGTGTACTGAGTAGGAGATGCCCAGTAACTGGTACCCGGCATCCCATGTGCCATCTGCACAGGCTCTCCTCCTGTCAAAATTGAGTGACTGGCTCAGCTCTGGGAACTGCCATTGTTCCTGTGTGTGTGTGTGTGTGTGTGTGTGTGTGTAGGTTCAGAGGGGCGGAAGCTCAGGCCTGTTTCACCTGACAACAGGAGGACAAGGGCCAATAGAGGAACTGAAGACAGAGAGTTGGACTGTGGGTGTCGAGCTCAGAGCTGAGGTCCCCTCAGCCTCACAGAACCACCTTCTTCTAGCCAGGAGCTGGCTTGCTTCCCATAAGGAAACAGGAAGGAACAACAACTCTGGAATTTTCTAGGGACCTCTGGATATCACCCAAATCATGGAGAGGAAGCCTTTAACTTCTGGACTTACCTGCCATAGTATAAGATGGTTTCAGGCTTGATGGCTCCATCTAGGTGGACATGGAGTTCCACCTGCAAGGGGGCAGAAGAGGAAGAGAGAATGAACACCCCATGAATGCCTAAGGGACCTTTCAGAGGGTCAGTGTTAACTACGATAACGACTACCCACCACTTACTGGACACTTACCACAGATGTAACTAAACTTTTTACACACACGATCTTGTTTAACCCTCATCTGTAGGGTTGGTTCAATTATTAGCCCTATCTCTTTGAAAGTTGAGGACCCTGAGGTACAGATAGGTTCAATAGCTTGTCCAAGACCACACAGCAAGTAATGGAAGCAGGAATCCAACCTAGTGTCTTTGTTCTTAACCACATCTGGTGAGTGGCAGAACCAGAATTCTAACCCAAGCCCAGTTCTGAAGCTTGTGCTCTAAACCACGAGGCCAGCCACAAGGCCTGTCACGGTCCCGGAGGAACTACTGAGCCCAAGCCACTGAGCTGGCAGATCTTGCTCTTAGACAGCTCACTAAACAAAATCCAATTTTAACAAGAATTGACCACAGACTTCCTGAATAAAAGTATACGTTATATATTTCAAAATCAGGATCCATTTTCAAAAGCAGGTATAACTCATATACATAGCCTGTCAGGAGTTGATATTAGGCAATACAAGATCTTTCTAGCACTCTGGAAAGGGGACAAGACTCTTGGTCACCTAATGTTTGGCCATCATCTCCCATGTGGTTGGTCCCATGTATGACACAACACAAAAAGAGATTGAGAGCCAGGGCTGTGAAGACAGCAGGCAAGGGCTTCCCTCCCAGCTCTCCCCTCTGTGGTCATGTTATCTTAGATGAGACACTGGGTCTTTCTGAGCCTCATTGTCCTTGTGGTGCAACGGATTGCTTTTATATGGCCTTTCTCACCATGGTCTTGTAACTCCCACTGAATACCTAGGTGGGGCTATGCAAATGAGGTGCTTGGGGAGCACCAAGGGGATAGGATAGCTTGCTAATAATGTAAACAAGGTGCATGGCACCCTTGTTGGGGTGGGACAACACAAATAAGGTGTATAGAACCCTCACAAGGGGATTAGTCAATTTTAAGATCCTGCTGGGTTTAAAATGAGCCATCCCAGAGGTGGGAAAAGGGGACCTGACTACTACCAAGAAAAGATGGAATTAGAGCATGTCCTTTGAGCCTGGGGTCCTTGTGCTGGGAACCTCATAGACCCAGGAGAAAGAGGGCTGTAGCACTGGATGGAGGTGGCAAGAGATGGCAAGAAACAGCAGCAGAGAAACGGCATCAGGAGCAGGAGAAATAGCAGACAGTGCAGTGGGTTTCCTGGCCTACAGAGCAAGAAAGCTAAGTGCCATCAGGCAGGAGGCTGCTGGTGGAATGGGGTTCCTCTGGGCACTTAGAGGAGCTAGATTCCAGGACACACAGAGTGAAAGAGAGTTGAGTGTCTTCAGGTGGAAGCTTACTGGTGGAGTAGGGTACCTCCAGGCACTTACTGGTGGAGCTAAAGAGTTTTCTAACACTTGCCAGAGCCCAGGGCCAGGCTGGACTAAGAGGCCCAAGGTGGCAAGGGCCAGAGAAATGCCTGAGTGCAGGCACAGCTGAGAAGAGGTTATCCTGATCAAAGAGCTGTGTCCTGAGTCATGCCAGATCCTGAATTGCACCTGTTACTTCCCTAATAAGCCACATAATCATGAGTATCTCTTGAGTTCTGTGTGGCCATTGCAGCAAATTATCGAACCCAGCAGAGGAGTAGAAAATGACCAGGAGGGACAAGTGGTGTCACAATTCGTAACAAAGGCTGGAGAGAGGAAGCATGTCTGACCTCTGCCTCATAGGAACCTGCCTTGGGTAGTTAACACTGGAAACGATTCTCCAGAGTTCCCCAATGTGGAGTTAAGGAGGCCAGATGCCTCCCTCCACGTCACACCATTTTTATTGTCTTCAACTAAAAAACATGAGATATTATCACCTCTCTGTCCAAAAGCTAGGAGCTCTGCTACTGCTGTGGTTAAGGCGTTGGGCTGCTAACCAAAAGTTCAGTGGTTCAAACCCATCAGCCACTCAGTGGGAGGAAGATGAGGCAATCTGCTTCCATAAACATTTACAGCCTTGGAAACCCTATAGGGGTCACTATGAGTCAGAATTGACTCGATGGCAGTGAGTTTGGTTTTGCTTTGTCCAAAAGCAGTTGTAAGGATCAATTAGACAGAGTAGGTAGACACGTGCTGTCCAAGAAAGACAGCTCCCACCTCCCATCCAGTGAGTTTACTGGGGGCTCCCATGAGAGGCATGGCAGGTTCTTGGAGATGGGAAAGGGACTGGGGCTGGGAAAGGGACTCTGCCATCTGCCAGTGCCAGGACATGAGGAAAACTTTCCCTGGGCCCAGGGCAGATTCCAAAAACTCCCAGTTGACGTCTTCATAGGGTGAGGCCCTCTCGGGAACATGGGCACCTGAACCAGAGAGCTGGCTGTGCTGTCTGGGAGGGGGCAGCCTGCTGCAGGCCCAGATGGCGTCCTGGGAACCCTCCTGGAGCTGCCTCCAACAGAGGAAATGCAGGCTGGACCCATGGAGGCCAACAGGGAACAGACACCAACTTCTACCAGCAGGACCTCAGGGCAATCCGACCTCCCAAGGCCGTCCAGCTTCAAGGACAGACAAGCCCACGTCGGGTCTTAGTCAAGTTAGCTGATGGATTCCGTGACAAAACGAGTTCAATTCCCCATTCTGCCACACAGCCAGTGTTCACTGGGGGCTCAAAATAAGCTCAGCATTGGACACACTGAAACCTACTGTCCAAGAAACTGCCAGCCAGCTGTGTGACCTTGGACAAATGACCTCATCTCTTGAGGCCCTGTTTTCTTACCCTTAACCCTCATGTAGCTATGGTGAGGACCCGGCCAGAGAGGCAGGGTAGTATGTGGGTAGAGCTACGTGCCTGGCTCCTCCACTCACTCCCTAGGTGACCTTGAGGAAATTACTTCACATTCAGGGCCTTAGTGTCCTCATCCATGAAACAGGAGAATAATGTGCCTTCCTCCTGGGCCTTCCTGAGGGTTAACCACAGAGTCGCCATGAGTCGGAACTGACAACAACCACGTGAGGCTTTAGTGGAGTCCCTTGGTGGTGCAAATGGTTAACTCAAACTTTGGCAGTTCGAACTCACCCAGCAACTCCGTGAGAGAAACACCTAGAGATCTGTTTCTGTAGATTACAGCCCTAGACTCGGGACCATGGTCACAGGGGACAGCAAGCTCAACTGGCATAACATACTACACAAAAACACTGTTCTACATCCTACTTTGGTGAGTAGCAACTGGGATCTTAAAAGCTTGCAAGCAGCCATCTAGATGCAACGATGGGTCTCTCCTTGTCCAGAGCAAAGAATAATGAAGAAAACCAAAGATGTGTGGAAATGATTAGTCCAAGCGACTGGTACACAATGCCATCCTCAGCCTATTGACTATGAGACCAGAAGAACTAGATGGTGCCTGGCTACCACTGTCAACTACTTGGAGGGGGATGTATGTACGAGATCCTGGAGAGTGGGAGAACAATGTAGAACAAAACTCAAAATCATAAAAAAAGGGGGGGGGGACCAAGTTTGCTGGTCTGATAGTGCCTGATGGAACCCCTGCGACAATGGCCCCTAGCTGCCTTTCAGGTCTAGAATTGAACCTACTCCTGTGGCTTCCAGCCAAACTAAAGTGTATCTCACTCCTCAGAGAGATCAATTATGGGAGAATAGCAGGGCTGTGTGTGCACAGGGAGACAGCTCGGGGGGGGGGG
>NW_006921636.1:12515318-12533929 GCF_000298275.1 Orycteropus afer afer | reverse complement strand
CTTCCAGCCAAACAAAAGACAGACATATAAGCTGAACATTTATATTAGGTAGATACACTCCTTGGAAAGATCAATTATGGGAGAATAGCAGGGCTGTGTGTGCACAGGGAGACAGCTCGGGGGGGGGGGCAGGAGTGCATGGGAGGGAAGGACACCAGGAAAAGGTAACTATGGGGAGGAAGTGGGAGGGGAGCTGTTGCATTGTGGGAAATTGCAGTCAATGTCATGAGGCAAAGTGTATATGAGCTGCTGTATGGAAAATGAATTTGCTCTGGAAACTTTCACCCAAATTACAATTTAAAAAATTAAAAAACAAAAACAAAAACAAAAGATGACAGCCTAGAAAACCCTATGGGGCATTTCTACTCTGTCATATAGGGTCGGTGTGAGTCGGAATCCACTTGATGTCCCACAACTACATGATGCTTTAGTAGAGTCCTTGGGTGGCACAAACAGTTAAGCGCTCAACAACGAACGGAAAGGTCAGTGGCTTGACCCACCCAGAGGCACCTCAGAAGAAAAGGTCACAGCCATGAAAAGTCCATGGGGGCAGTTCTACTCCACAGCTCACGGGGTTGGCAGAAGCGGCAGTCAACTCAGTGGCAGCTGGTTTGGTTCTTTTCTTTCTTTCTTTTCTTTTTTTTTCAGTGATGCTTTTGGCCACTTACCTTTTGGGGAATGTTTGTTACCACAGCACAGTGTAGCCTATGCTGCCTGAAAACTCACAAACACGCCTTCTGAACTCATCACTGTGATGAGAAAATGAGCCAAGTGCCACGAGAAGGGGGAAGGCAGAGCAGGGATGGGATCCAATTTGGAAAGAATATCCAGAAAAGATCACTTTGAGAAGGAGAAAAATAGAAGAGGAGCTAGTGGGGAGGGTTGAGGGGAGAAAGGAAGGACAGGGAGCATGGTTTTAGGCAGAAGGAACTACTGTGCTAAGTACTCAGGAATTAGGGAATTGAATGGGAGAAGTTAGTGGTGGGAAATGAGTCCAGAGAGAAGACTGGAGTGGGGGAGGAGTCACACACTGAAGTTTTAAACAGGGGAGCACCTTTTAAAAACCCTTTCTGGCTGCTGTGTGAAGAGCACATTGGAAGAAAACCAGCACAGAAGACTGAGAGTTAATGCAGTAGTCCAGACAGGCGATGAGGAACTTAGGGGAAGTACTTGGTGCAGGTCAGACACAGAGTAGGTGCTCAGTTAGCAGCTAACCAGCACAGCAGTGCATGGAAGGAAGGTCCCACAGGAAGGGCAAGAGTGCTCCCTGAGGGGGAGCAGAGCCAGCCCACCCACCATGCCCCGCAGGTCGCCTCCTTCCTCATCACTTCCTGGGAAGCTGCCAAGCAAGTTGCAGGAGCTACCTCCCCAGGCAGCGCAAGCTCAGGCAGGCCTCCCACTGAAGTCTGCAGAAAACTGCAACTCCCTGTGGAGAAGTCTGTCACCCTGCTCCAGGTGACAGTGGGTGCAAGCCCAGAGACTGGGGTGATGACCCTGCTCTACTGGTCCCATTCAGGGAGAAGGAACAGAAGTACCCTCTGGCTCGTTGACTGTCTTCTATGAACTAGACCATTTACATCATGATCTTGTTTTATTCTTACAACCAGTAAGTAGGGACTTCACTTCCATTTCACAGATAAAGAAACTGAGCCTCAAAGAAGTTGCCAAGGGCACAGAGTCAGTTAGTGATGCTGATGGGATTCAAGGGCACTTGGATGCCCTTGAGTCAGTATGCTGATGGGATGTGAACCCAGGTCTGACTCTTAAACTCCTACCCACTATCCATACCCAGGCCTAGCATATTCTCAGACATGAAAAGTAACAAGTGCTGTCACTGATTGAAGATCTATTAGTGTCAGACCCTTTATCTCATTTAATCTTAACTTCTAGGCATGAACTGCATTAGCCTCACACCACAAATAGGGAAATGGACTTGCCTCAGCTCTGAGAAGTTCAGTGACCTGCCCAGGGTTACACAGATTGATGATGGCAGAGTTGACTTGGAACCCAAGTCCTGTCCACAGGCTGCATCACCTCCCTGGCCCTTGTGCCAAGGCTACACCCAGCCCCCTGGCCTCTTCTCCCCACTTGCCTTCCATAGGAACTGACTCATGGCCAAGCATCTATCAGGAAATCCTCCCACATCTGAACAGGAAGCATCCTCAGTAACTAACTATTTACTAAGCACCAACCACATGTCATGCTCAGGAAGGCAGGAACTGGGGCAACGCACTAAACAGCACTTGTTCTCAAGAGATGCCAGCCAGGCAGGTGAGTCCTGGGAGGTGTTTTGACTTACCCACAGTCACATGCTGTCAGTGGCAGGAGCATGATGAGGACCCAAGTCTTAGATGCCTGGGCCGGATACTTCCAGATCCGACTCAAGCTTACAGCTTAGACAGTGAGCAGGGTTGCCCACCTCCGTGGTGCACCCCAAATCAGACTACTTCCCCCAAGGCTTTCTGGGCCCCAAACAGGTTTCTGTTTTGTTTTCATCCCGCTGACATTTTTTGTTCGTTTGCTTCACATGTCAGTCTCCCTGTCAGGTCCTTTGAGAGAAGGGACCTTGTCTGTATTGTCACTGCTGTTCCTCCAGTGCCTGGGACAATGCACTGAAGAAAGGGCCCAGGTGGTGGTGAATGACCGGGTGACTGGTTTTTGCCTCCCCTGTCTGATGCCAGCAATGCTGAGTCCCTCTCTTGCTGTCAGGAAGGGGCTGATCTATCCCCCTTGGACCTGGCAGAGAACCCAGACAGGGACAGAGTAGCTACAAGACCAGCCCTCAGAACCTGGGCACTGTGGCCACAACCGTCCACCAGCAGCCACATGTTCCCTCCCTTCCTAGTCCTGGCACTTGGCAATATGCTAAGCCAGAAGATGGAGCAGCTCCTTGTCCTGGGGCTGACAGACTGCTCCAGGCATACCTCCTCCAGGAAGCCCTCTGTGCTCAGCCCCATCTGTTCTCCTGCAGTTCTTTCTGTCTGGTCTCCTGCAGTTCTGAGGGGCAGAGTGGAGGGGCTGGGCATCCCCTCAGTGTCTCCTGGACTGACTCAGGACTTGGCTGACTGTGAGCGTCCTCAGAAGTTTTGCAGTAAGATAAAGTGTGCTTTAAATCAAAAACAAAACAAAACAAAAACAAAACCCACTGTCATTGGATCGATTCTGACTGATAGCGACCCCCATTGGGTTTCTGGGGTAGTAAATCTTTACTGAAATAGATTGCCCAGTTTTCCTTCTGCGGAGTGGCTGGTGGGTTTGAACTGCTAACCTTCTGGTTAGCAGTCAGTTGCCTTAGGCACTACACCACCAGAGCTCCTTAAGTGTGCCTTCCAAAACAAACTCACTGCCGTCGAGTCGGACCCGACTCCTAGTGGCCCCTCCTTGGGTTTCCAAGGCAGTATCTCTACAGAAATTGATTGCCCAACCTTCCTTCCGAGGAGTGGTTGGTGAGTTTGAACCGCCAGCCTTCTGGTTAGCAGTCAAGTGCCTTAGGCACTATGCCACCAGAGTGCCTTAAGTGTGCCTTATCCAGAGGGAAATCCTGTGGCATAACCCAGGAACTTGGTGCAATGATCATCCTCACTTGATAGGTTAGAAGACTGAGGCTAAGAGAGATTAAGAGACATGCCCGAGGTCACAGAGTAATGAGTGTCACGGCCAGGAAGCCGTCTGGCTCTGAAAGCTGGAGGTCTTCACCAGCACACTACACTCCCCGCGCCCTGGCAAGTCTGAGCAGAGTGACGGCAGTGCTCAGTAGGAGCCATCTGTCACTGTCACACCTGCTCTTACCCGGCCTGCACTTGGTGCTTTATGTGAGGTCAGTCGGAGTATGAGTCCTACCATACAGATGAGGAGACTGAGGCAGGGAGAGAGAACTCAGTCAAACTGGTACTGGGGAAATCGACTCTGGCCTCAGCTAACACCCACGTTTAAACTCCTCAGCCATGCTGCCGCCCCAGTCAACAAGGCCACTGAGGTTACTTGGCCTTCTTCCTATGCCCGTAGGTCTGCGCTCTCAGAGCCCCTCAGGAGTGAAGGCACAGCTGTCCCTAACACCTTTGGTAAACATAGATTCACGCTCTACTTTCCCAGTAGATTCCAAAGTCAAGCTAAGGTCTTTTCTCCACCCCAGGAATCCCCCTCAGGACAATGAGGCAGGTTGATAAGTCTCTGCCAGCTCACTGGGCCCCTTACCACTCATGCCCAGTGCACCCAGAGATGGGATGCAGTGTAGCAGGCCTGGCCTCCTCCTGTCTCACTGTGTGACCAGACACTGTACTTCCCCTCTCTGGTCCCATGTCTTCCTCTGTTAGGTGATAGGCTTAGATGAAACCTCGTTCATTCCCCTCCCCCTTCTCAACCATGGAGAGCCCCACAGGCCTCCCCAGCTGTCACGTGAGTCATAATGGGTTAAGGCAGCCCTTCCCAGGGGCATTTTTTGTTGAACAGGTGGCTCTGGTACTGAAAAACACTGAAAGCCCAAAGAAATGCTCATGGTAGGTTTTGTGGCAGGAAGACAGTTACAGGAGGGAACACTGCCCAGAATCCACCCTCAGCAAGGGAGTGAACATGCGGGGCCTGCTGTGGGCTGGCCAGGTGTGTCAGTCAGCACATGGATGTTCCCTATGACTTTGGCTTCATCACTGGTTGTATCATGCCATTTTACAGAGGAGCAAAGTTGGGGTCCAGGGAGGAAAGCTCCACCTGAGCTCTCATTAAATAGCAAGGCAGGGATTCAACCCCAGTCTGTCTAAAGCCCAAGGCCGCCCTGGCCTCCATGTGCTCTCCCTAACTCTGACTCCTCCCACTCATCTCCTTTTTTTTTTTCCTGTACAGAGTAGAAGTGGCAGTTCAGTAAAGGAGTGAACAGAATCTGCTTTGACTTTAGCCAAGTCTGGGTTCAAGTCGAGCTCTGCCACTTTCCGGCTGTGTGACTTTGGGCAAGTTCCTTCCCCTCTCTGAGCCTGTTTCCTCATGTGTAAATGGAGATAATAATAGGTCCTACCGCAGAGGGCTGTTGTGAGCATTACATGAGTGACTATATGCCAAGCAGTTAGAACAGTGCCTGCCTGGTACAGAGTAAACACTCGAAGGTGAGTAAGAGCAGGACATTGGTGACTTAGCTCCAACTCCCTTCTGCATCAGAGGGGACAGTTTGGAGGCTAACACTCGAAGGTGAGTAAGAGCAGGACATTGGTGACTTAGCTCCAACTCCCTTCTGCATCAGAGGGGACAGTTTGGAGGCTTGCTGTTCCACCTGGAACAGTCCACTCTCCAGTCTACAGCTTCCAGGCACTCAGATTTTATGTGGCCTTCAGCAAGTTATTTGACCTCCATAGGCCTCAGTTTCTTCATCTGTAAGTAGGGATGAAGATACCTGCCTGGTTGAGTTGTCTAGAGGATTCTGTGAGATGAATCAGCTAAAGCCCATGGGAACCAAAACCACGCAAATGGCAGCCATTGTTGCTATTATTACAACAGGGCTGTGATCAGTTTTGTCCTTTGGAGTGCCATGCAATTTTCCAGCCTGCTTCTCCTGGAATAAACTGGAAAGTACCACCCTCCACTTTCCCCTTCCCCCTTCCCCCTAATGCCCAACAGGTGTACAGGAAGCATTTGTTGGAAAGACACAATCAAACCAGGTAGGTAGCCTACCTGGACCTAGGACCTTGCTACTCAAAGTATGGTCCATGGGCCAGCATCACCTGGGAGCTTGTTAGAAGTGCAGCATCTCAGAGCCCACTCATACCTTCCAAAGCAGAGTCTGAAGTTTATCAGAAGTCGGGTGATTGCAGTGCACACTGAAGTCTGAGAAACAGTGGCCTGCTCTGCCTTCTTAAAGCTGGTCAGGTCCTGGACCTCACCTGGTGGTAGGTATGGGAGGCCAAAGAACCCAGCAAAAGACCTGGGGCACCAGGAGCCTGGGGCTTTTGTAGAGGTAGTTCAAGAAAGCTGGTTAGGGGCAAGGAACGCTGAAGCCGGCTCCCCTAGTTTCAAATCCCAGCTTGGCTACTTCCTAGCTATGTGACCTCAGGCCTACTCAACCTCTCTGTGCCTCAGTTTCTTCACCTGTAAAATGGAGATAATGCCACTTACCTCATTAAGGTTGTTGCCAGCATCAAATAAATACAGGCAATATGTTTAGAACAGTGCCTGGCACAGAGCAATCAACACTCAATAAGCTTGAGCTATTAATATTATTAATTGTTATCCACCCCACCCATGGGAAGAGGGGGGGTAATCTCTGGTCAAAGTAGCTCTGAGACTCATACTTCTTCCTGATTGCCTTGCCAGCTCAGGCAAATTCCCTGCTGAGAACAATACAAAATCAATCACACTCTGCGTCCATGGCAGTTGACCCTGGCCTTCCATTCTCAAGCACCGCCTGCCTGAGGAGGCTAGGCACCACTCCACAGGTGTGGAAACTGAAGCACAGAGAGCAGACATGACCCGGAGGCTTGAATTAGATGAGCGCATTGGACAATAAGGATATAATGTTAGCTCTCCCCTCCCTGCATAAGGTTGCTGTAGAAGTGTGCAGGGATCAGATTGGAACACACAGCAAGTTCTGTCAGGGTGCTGGTGTCCCTGGGTGGGGCACACAGTCAAGCACTCGACAACTAAGCGAAAAGTTGAATCCACCCAGAGGTGCGTAGGAAGAAAGGGCTGATGAGCCCCATGGGCCAGTTCTACTCTGCGACACATGAGGTCGCCACAAGTGGAATCGACTAGAAGGCAACTGATTTGATTTTTTTTTTTCAAAATAGGGGTGTTAGCTATTATTTATCTCCACAACTCTTATTCCATTCCTAATCATGCAGCTTAGCCTTGGTCTTAGGATTCACACTGGGGCAGGTGGTTCCTCGGCCCATGGCAGAGGAATCCAGGAACATTAATAATAATAATAAAGGTTCAAAGGAAAACACCAAGCATAAGACAAGGAGGCACGGGGGGACAGCAGAGCTCGCCCCAGAGCAATTGGTAGCATCTTTCAGGGAGTAGCTGAGATCTGGTCTGTGGTGGAAGGGCATCAGCAGTGGGGGACAGGCCTGATCCTCCTGGGAGCATTTTGCACACACACACACACACACACATGCACACACACACATGCACACACACACTTTTGTGATGTTGGACGTCATCACTCACACACTGTCTTTCAGAAGGGAAAGGTGAAGCCCATGGCAGCCCACTCCTCCACTCTCCTCAGTTTCAGACTCTTGGTTGACTGCTTGGCGGACTCCTGCGCCCCTCCCCTCCTCTGACTGCGAATCCCCAGGCTGCTCCGAAGCCAGCCAAGCGGACCTGGACCCTCCCTGACCCCACAGTTTCCCAAGACACCACAGCTGGTGGGATGAGGACCAGGGGTTCTCTCCTGGGGTTAGCGGCCTTAGCGTAGCCCGGAATGACGCTTCCAGGGCCAAGGGCCCGCGCAGCCCAGAGAGGGGGACGCCCTGCTTGGGTTCCTCACTGTTCTTCCCACCCGAGCATCCACAAACTTGGGGTCCCCGGTGCTCACAGACTATATGTTGGAATAAAAAGTTCCTTCCACTACGTAACGGGCGCAGACGTCGGGGCCCCATTTTACAGCTGAGGTTCAGAGAGAGCGAGTCCTCAGCTCAGGCTCAGCTGTTCCGTGCCTGCGATGCTAGCATGCCCATTTGACAGATGGTGAAACAGACCCAGAGGGCCAAGTCAGGGGCAGAACCAGAACTGGAGGCCAGCTTGGGGCGCCTCCAGGCTCCGGACCGTCTGTGCCTCATTGTCCCTCAGTAACCAGCCTGCAGAAGGGCGAGGGCCTCAGCCAGGGTAAGAAGCGCCTGCAGGAGCCCCCATTGGCTCCCGGGCTATGGTCCGAGCGGGAGCCCCAAGTCCCCCCGCCCAATAAATTGCTAGAGCCCCGGGGTTCCCGGGCCCCCGAGTTCCCCAGCGCTCACTTTGGGCTTGTTGAAGGCGGGCTTCTGGGTCATGGTGCCAAAAGTGCGCCCTGGCGCGGTTCCTTCTGCAAAGGTCTGTGGGTCTACCGCTGGGGTGGTAGCAGGTCCGTTTCTCCGAGGGCCGGCAGTGGCAGCGGCCCGCCACACGCTCCTCTTAACCGGTCCGGGCCCGCCTCCGCCCCGCCCGCCGCCGCTCCTGGGCCGGCCCCTGCCCCGCCCCTTGCCGGGGCCCCGCCCCGCCGGGCCCGCAGCTCATTTCCTGGAAGTCCTGCAGGGCCACCGGGACCGATCCGAGGGCCTCCGGCTCCGATGCGCGCCCGAAAACTCCGGCGCTGCGACGTCGGGCTGGGCTCCACCTGTGGCCTCGGGCAGGGCTCTACCTCTTCCCGGGCCTCGAGCCACATCCACGCGTCAGTGCGCCCTGGGTGGCTACCGAGTGCCAGCGCTGAGCCAGGAGCTGGGGGACGGGGAGCGTCGTAAACCCCCTGGACGTTGCATTGTAGCGGGCCGGTCAGACGTTCGTCAGATAATCACACGGCATTCATGTAAAATTGGGGGCCTAAGTGGGGGACGGAGAAGCCCTGGTGGCGCAGTGTGGTGGGCTGCTAGCCGAAGGGTGGACAGTTTGACTCCTAGCTGCTCCGCGAGAGAACACACTTGGCGAGCTGCTCCCATAAGGTTTACAGCCTGGGAGACCCAATGGGGCAGTTCTGCTCTGCCCTATAGGGTCTCTATGAGGAGGAATCCAGATGGTACCCAGCACCACCACCAGCAATGGATGACCAGCCTCAGCCTGCCGGTCCGGGAAGGGTTCTCTGAGAACCTGAAGGAGTTCGCCGGGTGAAGAGGGTTGGCGTGGGAGGGGGTGGTGTGAAGAAGGTAGCCCTGGTGGAGAGGACATCTTAAGTGAAAGACCCCACAGAGATGGGGAATGAAAGGAGGCCAGAGAGCCTGGAGCCCAGGAGGGGCCCTTGAGAAGCCTGCACAGGTGCAGCCAGAGACATGTACAAGAATGTGCACACCTTGAGTGGGTGTGTAAGCCGAACAGGTGTGGGATGACACATGGGAGTACAACCGCAAGCATATACAGGTTTGGCAGAGGACATTTCTACACATGAATTTCTTTTTATGTGCTACAAATATATCCAGGTATATAGTAGAGCTTACAGGGGGCAACATTATGCAAATTTTTTTAAGAATACATTTGACCGCTAACCAGAAGGCTGGCAGTTCAAACCCACCAGCCACTCCTCAGAAGGAAGATTGAGCAATCTACATCCATAGAGATACTGCCTCAGAAACCCAAGGAGGAGTCACTATGAGTCAGATTCCACTTGATGGCAGTGAGTTGTTTTTTTTTTTTTTTTGAATACACAAAACTAAAGTGACATGTTGTTGTTGTTGTTATGTGCCGTCGAGTCGGCCCCGACTCATAGCGACCCCTCCTTGGGTTTCCGAGGCAGTATCAGTACGGAAGTAGGATTGCCCAACCTTTTATGCAAATTTCTCAGCCTTAACCAAACACTGTAAGGGACTAGCAAATTTCTCAGTCATAATCAAACACCTTAAGGGACTGAGCACTGGGCTTGATGACTTGGGACCATAGTCTCAGGGACATCTAGGTCGATCGGCATAACATTGTCCATAAAGACAATATCCTACATCCTACTTTGGTAAGTAGAGACTGAGGTCTTAAAAGCTTGTAAGCGGCCATCTAAGATACAACAATTGATCTTCCCATTTGGAGCAAAGAAGAGTGAAGACAATCAAGGATTCAAACAATTAGTCCAAAGGACTAACGGACCGCACAGACCACAGCATCCATTTCCCAGAGACCAGAAGAACCAGATGATGCCTGGCTACACTACCTACTATTCTGATCATTGTTGTTGCTGTTGTTGTGGGCCGTCGAGTCATCTCTGACTCATAGTGACCCTATGCACAGCAGAACGAAACACTGCCAGGTCCTGCACCATCTCCGCGATTCTTGCTGTACTTGAGACCATCATTGCTGCCACTGTGCCACTCCATCTCATTGAGGGCCTTCTCCTCACTCATCGACCCTCCACCGTACCAAGCATGACATCCTTCTCCAGTGACTGGTTCCTTCTGACAACATGACCAAAGTATGTGAGTTGAAGTCTGGCCATTCTCGCTTCCAAGGAGCATTCTGGCTGCACTTCCTCCAGGACAGATTTGTTAGTTCTTTTAGCAGTCCGTGCTACTTTCAGCATTCTTTGCCAGCACCACAACTCGAAAGCATCAACTCTTCTTCAGTCTTCCTTATACATTATTCAGCTTTCAAAACCATATGAGGTGATTGAAAATACCATGGCTTGTGTCAGGCGCACCTTAGTCCTCAAGGAGACATCTTTGCTCTTCAGCACTTGAAAGAGGTCCTTTGTAGCCGGTTTGCCCACTGCTATACATCGTCTAGTGTTCTGACTGCTGCTTCCATTGGCATTGATTGTAGAACCAAGCAATGTGGAGTCTTTGACAACTTTAATATTTTCTCCATTTATTGTGATGCTGTTTATTGGTCCAGTTGTGAGGATTTTTGTTTTCTTTATATTGAGATGTAAGCCATACTGCAGACTGTATTCTTCAATCTTTTATCAGTAAATGCTTCAAGTCATCCTCACTTTCAACAAGCAAAGTTGTGTTGTCACCATATCACAGGTTGTTAATGATTCTTCCTCCAATCCTGATGCCACATTCTTCTTCTTATAGTCCAGCTTCTCAGATTATTTGCTCAGCATGTAGATTGAATAAGTATGATGAAAGGACACAACCCTGACACATTCCCTTCTTGATTTTAAACCATGCAACGTCCCCTTGTTCTGTTCGAACAACAGCCTCCTGGTTTAAGTACAGGTTCCTCATGAGTACAATTAAGTGTTCTGGAATTCCCATTCTTCTCAATGTTATCCACAATTTGTTATGATCCACACAATCAAATGCTTTTGCATAGTCGATAAAAACACAAGTAAACCTCTTTATGGTATTCTTTGCTTTGAGCTAAGATCCATCTGACATCAGCAATGATGTCCCCCGTTCCATATCCTCTTCTGAATCCAGCTTACATTTCTGGAAGTGCATTTCAGAGAACTGCTCTGATCAGGATCACAATAAAAAGTCCTGGACATGGTGAGAGAAAAATGTAGAACAAAATTCAAAATCATAAAAAAGACCAGACTTCCTGGTCTGATAGAGACCGGTGGAACCTCTGAGACTGTGACCTTTAGACCCCTTCAGACCTATAGCTGAGCCACCTCTCGAGATCCCCTTTCAGCCAAACAACAGACAGGCCTATGAAGTGAACAATCTCACCCATGAGGAACTTGCCCTCAGAACAATCAACCATCGGAGACCAAAAGGACAGGATCTGCCCAGAAACAACGTCCAGAAGGCAGGGAGGGGCAGGAAAGATGGGTGAATGGAAATGAGGAACCCAGGGAGGAAGTGGGAAGAGTGCTGGTGATGGGATTGCAGCTCATGTCACGAGACAAAATTGTTGAATGAAAAACCAGTTTGCTGGCGAATGTATACCCAAACCACAGTAAACTTTAAAAAAACCCAAAAAGGCCACACCAGTCTAGAATAAGGAAAATCCTAAATCCTCATCCTTAGGCGGATGGAGATAAACTGGTCTAGTCACACTGTAAGGAGACCTGGTGGCCCAGTGGTTAAAGCACTCAGCTGCTAACTGATAGGTCAGTGGTTCAAACCCAGCAGCCACTCCATGGGAGAAAGATGTGGCAGTCTGCTTCCATAAAGATTACAGCCTTGGAAGCCCTGTGGGGAAGTTCTGCTCTGTCCTGTAGGGTTGCTATGAGTCAGTGTATACAGGATGGCAGTGGGTTTTCACACTGTGGAATATTACACAGCACTGAGATGGAATGAACCTCAGCTGCACACAACACAGACACATCTCAGACACAAGACTGAGTACAAATTAACTTTCAGAAAATTGCAAACACTGTGGTGTAATTATTAGAATATCTAAAAGCAAAACCAAATAATATGCATGTTTAGACCCAGGCATCAGTAGGAAAAATAAAATTAAGGAAGGCAAAGTTGAGCACAAATATGAGAATGATGATCTCAGGGGTGGGTGGGGAGGAAGGGAGGAGAAATATAGAGGTACGTTCAAGTTACTGGTCATGTTCCTGTGTTCGGGTGGGTGGGTGGGGCTTCACGATGTTTAGTAAAAGGAGCCTCGGTAGTGCAGTGGTTAAAACACTTGGCTGGTAAGCAAAAGGTCTGCTGTTTGAACCCACCAGCTGCTCTGTGGGAAAACAGTCTGCTTCTCTGAAGGTTGCAGTGTTAGAAACTCTATGAGGCAGTCTGCTCTATCCTTTAGGGTCACTATGAGTTGGAATCAACTCCACGGAGTGGGTTTACTATAGGATAAATGCACAAACTAATAAATAAGGGAGAAAGAGAAGGTGGAGAAAGTGGAGGGCAAGGGACTGGAGTCAGGCAGGAAGTAGATCACGCAGGGTCTATGGGGGGCCGTGAGGGTTTGGTCTCTGCCTGAAGTCTCTGGAAAGTCAGTGGAGGGTTCCAAGTAGAGGCAAATCAGCATCAGACTTTTAGTTGGAAAAGAAAAATCCTTCAGCTACTGAAAGTATGGTCTGTTAGCCAAAGGCGTCAACATTAACTGGGAGCTGACTAGAAATGCAGAGTCTCGGGCCCCATCTGAGACCTAGGGAACTGGAGTCTGTATTTTAACAAGATCCCCAGGTGTGTGTATGTTGCAGTTTGAGACGGGCTGGGCTGTGCTGTGAGGGGAAGGCGGAGGCTCTGCAAAGGGGCGGAGGGGACATGGAAGGCCCAGAAGCAGGCACTGCAGTGGTCCAGGCAAGAGACAGTAGAGGTAGTGGGAAGATGGGGAGAATCAAATAGAGTCAAGCTAATTTAGGGGGTACAATCAGCAGGACTTGGAATTGGGTAATAAGGGGGCATGAGGGAGAGAGCAGGTCAAAAGTGACCCATCCAAGACATTGTCCACACTGTCGCAGCCAGAGGAGAGTTTTAAAATATTTATTTTATTTATTTTGTTGTTGTGGAGAATATACACAGCAGAATCAACACTAATTCAACAGGTTCTGCACGTACAATTCAGTGAGCTTGACGTCATTCTTCAAGTTGTACAACCATTCTCACCCTCCTTTTCCGAGTTGTTCCTCCCCATTAACATAAACCCACTAAGTTTCCTATCTAATCTTTCAAGCTGCTTTCTTCAATTTGATCCCATACAGATGGTTCTTAAAAGAGCATAGTAAACATTCTTTACCAGTTAAGCTAAACTAGTGTTTAGTTCTATAAAGACTTCAAGGGATACTTTTGTTTTAAGGTTTAAAGATTATCTCAGGAGTTTCATCCAGTCTACATGGCTCCAGAAATGCTGGATTCCATGAGAATTTGAAATCTGTTCCGCATTTCCCCCCTTTTGATAAAGATTCTTCCATAGACTCTTTGGTCAAAATGTTCACTAATGGTAACTGGACACCATCCAGTTCTTCTGGTCTTATAGCAAAGGAAGGAGATATGTTTGTGGAGGCAATTGTCTACATATGCCATTTCATCAGAGGGGAGTTTTTTGTAAGACCCTTTCCTGGCTGCCCATGTAACTCAGGATAAATAATAGCTGCCATTTATTGAGCTCACACTTGGAGCCAGAGACCCTGGGAAGTGCTTTAAGCACCATCACATTACTCTTTAGTTAAGTAGGAACCGTTCTTATTTTACAGATGAGAATAATCCTGCTTGGCATAAGAGGTGTTAGGTGGCAGAGCTGGGGTTTGAATTTGGATTAATAGTAGAACCTCCACTCTCCACCTTAATACTGTCTCCCACCATGGCGGTGGCAGTCTAGTCCCCCTCCAGTGTCAGTCCCATCACTTCCTAGCACACTCCTGAAATTCTGGTCAACCTGGATAACTTCCTGGTTGAGGTCCATTAAAGGTAAACACAGACTTGTGGCCAATATGACACCTTAGATACACACAACCCTCCACAATGAAGAAATCAAACAACATATTGCATTGGGAAAATCTGCCGCAAAAGACCTCTTTAGAGTGTTAAAGATCAATGATGTCACTTTGAAGACTAAGGTGCACCCAACACAAGCCACGCATGGTATGTTCAGTAGCTTCATATGCACGTTAAAAAAAAAAAAAAAAACTCACTGCTGTCGAGTCGAATCCGACTCATAGCGACCCTTCGGTGGGTTTCCAAGATGGTATCTGTACAGAAGTAGATTGCCCAGTGTTCCTTCTACAGAGCGGCTGGTGGGTTTGAACTGCCAGCCTTCTGGTTAGCAGCTGGACAATGAATAAGGAAGACGAAAGAAGAATTGATGCATTTGAATTGTGCTGTTAGTGAAGAATGTTGAAAGTGGGAGTTACAAAGACTATGGCTAGAAAAGCCATACCATGTAATTTACTACACAGCTTAGAGTCAAAATTAGGGGACATAATTTTTAACATAAATAGTCTATAAAACAAACCTAAAAATGTATGAAAGACAGAAAATAACTGGGATCTCCTAAAAATTAAATATTTATCCTCATCAAAAGATTTTAGCAAGAGAGTAAAAAGAGAATCTACAGACTAGGGAAAAACTTTGGCAATGATATATCTGATAAAGGTCTAATCTATAAAATATACAACCAAGTTCAATAACTCAATGACAAAAAAAGACAAACAATCCAATAAAAAAATGGACAAATGACATGAGCAGACACTTCACCAAAGAGGACATTCAGATGGCCTACAAATACAGGAAAACATGCTCACGATCATTAGCCATTTGTTGTTGTTGTTGTTTGCTGTCGAGTAGGCCCCAACTCACAGCGACCCCTCCTTGGGTTTCCGAGGCAGTAGCACTATGGAAGTAGGATTGCCCAACCTTCCTTCCCATTGTTGTTGTTATGTGCCGTCGAGTCGGCCCCGACTCATAGCGACCCCTCCTTGGGTTTCCGAGGCAGTATCACTACGGAAGTAGGATTGCCCAACCTTCCTTCCGAGGAGTGGCTGGTGGGTTTGAACCGCCAGCCTTCTGGTTAGCAGTCAAGTGCCTTAGGCACTATGCTACCAGAACTCCTATTAGAGAGATGCAAATCAATCAAAACTACAATAAGCATCGTGCCCCTGCAAAAATGGCAATGACCAGAAAACAACAAATGCTGGCGAAGTTGTAGGGGGATTGGGACCCTGATCTGTTGATGGGATTGTAAAATGGTACAACCGCTAGAGAAAACAGTATGGTGCATCTTCAAAGAGCTGGAAATATTAATATTTTATGATTCAGCAATCCCACTCCTAGGTATATGTCCTAGAAATATAAGAGCAGTGAGACAAATAGACATATGCACACCTATGATCATTGCAGCAATATTCACAGCAGCAAAAAGATGGAAACAACCTAAATGCCCATCAGTGAATGAATGGATAAACAAATTGTGGTACAGATGTATAAGGGAACACTGTGTAACTAAAAAATAAGGAGGAGTCCATCTTACAACATGGATGAATCTGGAGGACATTAACCTGAGTAAAATAAGTCAATAATAAAAAAACAAATGTTGTATGGTCTCACTTTTATAAAAGTCAAGAATAGGTATACGCACAGAAAGCAATATTCTTTGATGGTTACTAGGAATGGAAGGAGGAGGGAGGGGGAATCACTTTCTAGATAATAGACATTTGTTATTTTGGGTGATGGGAAAGGCAATACCCAACATGAGTGAAGTCTGCTGACTTGTTCAAGGTACTAAGAAGGATGCAAGAACATGGGACAATTTCGGTAAATGCTGTAACATACAATTTCACAACAATAATATAACAACCAAAGAAATGTGTTTGGTTACATAGGTAGATATGTATGCATATATGTGTATAGGAAGGCACACATGAGTATATGGGTTTGCATGTACAAGTGTATCTGTTGTTGCTGTTTGGTGCCATCGAGTCAGTCCCGACTCAGCGACCCTATGTACAACAGAACACCACACTGCCCTGTCTCTTCTGATAACATAACCAAAGTATGAGAGATGAAGTCTGGCATCCTCACTTCTAAGAAACACTCAGGCTGCGCTTCTTCGGGACAGATTTGTTCATTCTTCTGGCAGTCCATGGTATTTTCAGTATTCTTCGCCAACACTGCAATTCAAATGCTTCAATTCTTCTTTGGTCTTCCTTATTCATTGTCCAGGTTTCACATGCATATGAGGCGATTGAAAATACCATGGCTTGGGTCAGGTGTGCCTTTGTCTTCAAAGTGGCATCTTTGCTCTTTAAACTTCAAAGAGGTCTTTTGCAACAGATTTGCCCAGTGCAATATGTCATTTGATTTCTTGACTGCTGCGTCCATGAGTGTCAATTGTAGATTCAAGTAAAATAAACTCCTTGACAACTTCAATCTTTTCTCCATTTATCATGATGTTGCTTATGGGTCCAGTTGTGAAGATTTTTGTTTTCTTTATGTTGAGGTATAGTCCATATGGAAGGCTAGAGCCTTCATTAGTAAGTGCTTCAAGTCATCTTCACTTTCAGCAGGCAAGGTTGTGTCACCTGCATATCTCAGGTTATAAATGAGTCTATCTCCAATTCTGATGCCCCATTTTTCTTCATATAGTCCAGTTTCTCATATTATTTGCTCAGCATACAGATTGAATAAGTATGGTGAAGGGAAAAAAACCCTGATGCACACCTTCTCGTGTTTCAATAGAGCACAGGTAAACACCTTTCTGGTATTCTTTGCTTTCAGTCAGTATCCATCTGACATCAGCAATGGTATCCCTCATTCCACATCCTCTTCTGAATCCAGCTTTAATTTCTGGCAGTTCCCTGTTGACGTACTGCTGCAATCATTTAAAAAATTATTTTCAGCAAAATTTTATTTAATATTATGATATTAATGATACTGATCTATAATGTCCTGGTATCTGTAGGGACATGTATATACATGTTTATGTGTGACACATATATATTCATTTATATAATAAACCACATGGGGGCACAGTTACAGATATTTTCTAGCCATAAGCAACCACCTTGTGGGATTAATTATTGGGTTTGAAGGCTTGGGGACTAATGTCTTGTGGGACAACTTGGTCCATTGCTATAAGACAGTTCATAAAGACAATGTTCTAAATCCTAGTTTGGTGAGTAGCTCTGGGGTCTTAAAAGCTTGATACAACTATTGGTCTCTACTCCTCTGGAACAAAAGGGAATGAAGGAAATCAAAGACTCAAAGAAGAAACTAGTCCACAGGGCTAATAGCATATGAATGACAGCCTCATCTAGCCTGAGACAAGAAGAACTAGATGGTGCCGGGCTATCACTAGCAACTGTTCTGACCAGGGACATAACAAAAGGTCCTAGATAGAAAAGGAGGAAAATGAAGAAAAAAATTCAAATTCCTGGATAAAAAGGCCAGACTTACTGGGCCAATAAAGTCTACGGGAACCCCTGAGACCATCACCTTAAGATAGCCCTTGAACTTGGAGCTGAAGCCACTCCTGATTGTCACCTTTTGTCCAAATAATAGATTGTTTTATAAAATAAACTACACCACCATGACTACTGTGCTCCCTTAAATAATCAAATATTTGAGATCAAACAGTCAACATTTACCCTAAAACATAGATGAGCAGCTAAGGAGGGGTAGGGAAGTGAGATTAAAGGAAACTGAACAAACAGAATGAAAATAATGAGGATGTTGACACGTTGCGAAAAATACAACCAATGTCATGGAACAATTTGTATAAAAATTGTTAAATAGGAACCTAATTTGCTAAACTTTCACCTAAAACACAATAAAATATTTAAAAATATAAATAAGGGAAAAGTTATAAGTTCATCTGAAAAAAAAAAAAAAAGTGAACATAAATTCTTTTCCATTCCTCCCATTGATTCTGGGCTGGTATCAGTGACTTCCTTGACTAACAGAACATAGCAGGAGTGACAGTCCTGGATTCTGAACCTAGGTCAAAAGAAGCCTTGCAGATTCCCTCAGCTCCTCCCAGAACATTCCCTGGAGCCCCGAGCCACTATGGAAGAAGTCTGAATACCTTGAGACCACCATGAGGGAAAGTTGAGACCACCATGCTAGAAGTCCACATAATGTCACTCCAGTCAAGATTCCAGCTGAGCCCCACCTTTTGGCTGTCCCCATAAAGCACCAAACATGAGACTGAAGCCATCTTGGACCCTCCAGATCAGACCAGCTGGTAGCCAAATACTGCTGAGTAACCTCAGTCAATGTCGTGTGGATTAGAAGAATTACCTGGCTGAGCCCAGCCCAAATTCCTGACCCATGAAACTGTGATAGTCCATAAAACAACTTCAGCAGGGACCCTGACTACCAGCTCCCCACCCTCTCCAGCCTCTGTACCTTAGTACGTTCTTTCCTGCTACTCTGAAAGGTCTTGGAGCAGATCCTGAGCTATCAAAGCCTGATTTTCACACTGGCCATGTTGTTGTTGTTGTTAAGTGCCATCAAGTCAGTTCTGATTTACAGTGACCCTGTGTACAACAGACCAAAACAGTGCCCGGCCCTGTGCCACCCTCACAATCACTGCTATGTTTGAGCCCCTTGTTGCAGCCACTGTGTCAAACCACACACAAGAGACTGTCTACAAAGGAAAATGATCAGGTTGTGCCC
>NW_006921636.1:12504565-12505917 GCF_000298275.1 Orycteropus afer afer | reverse complement strand
ATCTTCTGTGTCTGTGTTAATTGGTTTCCCTTTTCTTTGTTGAAGAGGGTCTGTGCAATCCTTCTGCCTAGTCCGCCATCTTGCCCCGCCTCCTCTAGCAATCTGGAATGCCCATTTTCTTCTCCCATTTGGTGCCTGACAGGCTCACTGCTTCGGATAACATCAGTAGGCCCTCTTGTCTCCTGGTTTCTGGTTGGGTTTGGCTCATCAGGGGCACTGGCACGAGGAGGTCAGAAGGCAGGAGAAGAGGGAGGTTGGTTGTTTATTTCCTCAACCCCCTTGACCAAGTCTTTCTACCCAGACCACACCTCCCAACATGTGGCCTTCTCCATACCAGCCCCTCTCCAGCTTGCATCATCCATCCTGCCTCTTTCTCTTCAGGCCAAGAGATGGCCATGGCTCCTCTTGTTACTAGCATCTAACTGTGTTGCCTTTCCTAAACTCTGCCGTCTTAATTAGGGTTCCCCCAGAAGTAGAGCAAGAGTCAAGCATTTGAGTACAAGTTGTTTATTGCGGGAGGAGGGGGAGGGAGATGTGGGTACTTAGTGGTGGAATGCTTATCTTTCGTGTGGGAGGCATAGGTTCAATTCCTGATCAATGTATCTCATATTCAGCCACCACCCATCTGTCAGTGGAGACTTGCTGTTGGTATGATGTTGAACAGGTTTCAGCGGAGCTCCCAAACTAAGATAGACAAGGAAGAAAAAAGGCCTGGCAATCTGCTTTCAAAAATCAGCCACTGAAAACCCCATGGATCCCAACAGTAGGATCCACAACCGACCACAAGGATAGCACAGGACTGGACAGTGTTTCATTCTGTCGTGCATGGGGTTGCCATGAAATGGGGGCCAACCTGACAGCAGCTGACAATGACAACAGTTTGTTTAGGAGAAGATTGCCAGAAACAAGGGGAGGGGAATGGAGGAGAGTGAGGCAGAGGAGTGAAGGAAGCCAATATGGCAGGTTACCACACTGAGCACCTGGAGCTCAGTCCCGGGGAACTCTGGGAGATGATGTAGAATGTCTTGCGTTAACACCCTGAGAGCTGAGGAAGCTAGGGGATCTACAAGATTGGATCCACCAATCTGCCAGCCCACCATTGGCTGCTTCCAGGACGTTAACCTCTTGATACTCTCAGTTTGCTCAACACACTGGCTGATTTTGTCCTTGTGGCTGGGAAAAAAAAACAAAACAAGAGAGAGTGAGTGTCACAAGAGTTAGCGGTAAGTAGTTACTGGCATATACAGGTGATGCGGAAAGGCTATGGGCAGGTCACTGATGGCTACACCTGCCCACACCTTTGTTCATAATTCCTTTCTGAAACTCACCTCAATTACTCAGCTTGAGTGTGC
>NW_006921636.1:12502939-12503985 GCF_000298275.1 Orycteropus afer afer | reverse complement strand
TGTTGTTGTTGTTATGTGCCCTCGAGTCAGCCCTGACTCATAGCGACCCCTCCTTGGGTTTCCAAGGCAGTATCACTACGGAAGGAGGATTGCCCAACCTTCCTTCTGAGGAGTGGCTGATGGGTTTGAACCGCCAGCCATCTGGTGAGCAGTCAAGTGCCTTAGCCACTATACTACCAGAGCTCCCAAGTATAGTTCTTGCTTATGTAGCAATTCTGGGTGGGCAGCCTCCCCCCTGCCCCAGTCCTGCCACTCAGTCTGGCGGAAGCTCTGCCACCCATAACGTGTGAGTCTCACGGCAGCTCAAGGTGACTCTGGGTGCCATCTTTATTTCAGCTAGTCTGAAGAGAAAGAGCGTATGAAGGAATATTTGTTGTTGTTGGTGGTGGGGTGTTTATGGTCCAGGCTTTTCAGCCACATCCCATTGTAACACTTCTATCATGAAGCCACACCAAATTGCAGGGGATAGTGAGAAATGTAGTCCAGCCATGTGCCTAACACAACTGCTGTCGAGTCAGATCTGACTCCTAGTGACCCCTCCTTGGGTTTCCAAGGTGGTATCACTATGGAAGTATATTGCCCAACCTTCCTTCCAAGGAGTGGCTGGTGGGTTTGAACCGCCAGGCTTCTGGTTAGCAGTCAGATGCCTTAGGCACTGAGCCACCGGAGCTAGGAAGAAGAAAAGAGCACGGATTGGGGTGAGCACCTGTCATTCTCTGTTACAGTGGGAATCTGCCTTTCTTAAGGAAGCCTTTTATATTTCCCTTCCCACAAGACCTGTCATCAACCTCCCTATATTAGTCACATGACCTTGTCTCACCCTGCCAGCGGGTGGGTAGTCTTCAAGAGCAGGATGGGTTCAAATTCTTTTTGAATCTCCAACCCCAGCTGAAAGCAAAGGCTATCAGAAGGATGTTTACTTGTGTTTTATAGACTACGCAAAAGCATTTGATTGTGTGGGTCATAAAAAATTATGGATAACATTAAGAAGAAAGGGAATTCCATAACACTTAATTGTGCTCATGAGGAACCTGTACATAGACCAG
>NW_006921636.1:12498036-12501673 GCF_000298275.1 Orycteropus afer afer | reverse complement strand
TGGCGGTTCAAACCCACCAGCCACTCCTCGGAAGGAAGGTTGGGCAATCCTACTTCCGTAGTGATACTGCCTTGGAAACCCCAGGAGGGGTAGCTATGAGTCGGGGCCGACTCGATGGCAAATAACAACAACAACAACAAGAAGAGTTGATGCTTTTGAATTGTGGTGTTGTAAAGAATACTGAAAGTACCATGGACTGCCAGGAGAAGAAACAAACCTGTCCTGGAAGAAGTGCAGCTGGAATGCTCCTTGGAAGCGAGAATGGTCAGATTTCATCTTACCTGCTTTGGTCATGTTGTCAGAAAGGACCATTTCCTGGAACAGGATATCATGCTTGGTAAAGTGGTGGGTCAGGGAAAAAGGAGAAGGACCTCAATGAGATGGATTGACACAGTGGCTGCAACTATGGGCTCAGGTATAGCAAGTGTTATGAGGCTGGCACAGGACCAGACAGTGTTTTGTGCTGTTGTACATAGGCTCACAATGAGTCGGAGCTGACATGACAGCACCTAACAACAACAACAACCCCAAGTGGAGAATGGAGCTAGTTCCATGTTGGTGGAAAGATGGAATGTGAGTGTGCAATTCAGATATTTTCAAGCTCCCAAGACCTATGGTTCACCCTTAAACAAGCAGGGCCCTATGTCCAGCTCTGTGTAAGGCCCAGCCTGTCCTGTGTTAAGGCAGAACAAGTTGATGCCTAATGGCAAGGATTCCCAGACCAGCATATGAATCCTCTCCACCACATACACTCATACAAAATATGTGTTGCAATAATGGCTACTACCTGGGAGTCCTTTGAACAGAGAACCAACAACAGCAAACAACAACTGACCATTAATACACATGACATAACCCAGAAACCCACCCAGTTATGGAAGTATCCAAAGTAAATAAGCCTATAAGATTGTACACAAAGAACCAGAGACATCAGTTGGCAAACTAGGACAGCTACAAACCAAAAAAAGGGGAAAGATTTTGTAGTTACAGAACTTCTAAATGGTGAGAAAGTCAAAACAATTGCTAGATAGAATGGACTGTTCTAAACTTGGGAAGAAAATTGTAAATCACAGGGTCATCACAAAGAAAAATGATAAAAACTTCACATCAAAATGAAAAAGAGGACAAGCACAAATATTTAGCAAATACTAAAACAGAAGCAACAAAGGAAGTGATAACATGATTTGTAAACAAAATGAGCTCAGCATGGAAAATTTATGGAGCAAAGAAATCAGTAACACCATGAAAAAACCCATAACAAAATGACAGTAACAAATTCATACTTGTTGATAATTACACTAAATGTCAATGGATTAAATGCACCACTCAAGAGACAGAGAGTTGCAAACTGGATAAGAAAACATAACCCATCAATATGCTGTCTACAAGAGACACACCTTAGAGACAAAGACACAAACAGACTAAAAATCGAAGGTTGGAAAAAGATATATCAAGCAAATGGCAACCATAAAAGAGCAAGAGTGGCAATATTAATTTCTGATAAAACAGACTTTAAGACAAAAACTACCTTAAGAGACAAGGAAGGACATTATATAATGGTTAAAGGCTCAATTGAACAAGAGGACATAACCATAATAAATATCTATGGACCCAATGAAAGTTCCCCAAAATACATAAATCAGACTTTAACAGAATTGAAAAGACAAATAGATGACTCCACAGTCATAGTAGGTGACTTTAATACACCACTTTCAATCAAAGATAGAACAACTGGAAAGAAAATAAACAAAGATGCAGAAGAACTAAACAATGTAATCCACCAACTTGACCTTATAGACATCTACAGAGCACTTCACCCAACAATAGCACAATATACATTCTTTTCCAGGATAGACTGCATGTTAGACCACAAAACCAAACACCAAACCAAACTCACTGCCAACAAGTCAGTTTGACTCATAGTGACCCTTCCTTGGGTTTCCAAGGCAGTATCTCTATGGAAGTAGATTGCCCAATCTTCCTTCCAAGGAGTGGCTGGTGGGTTGGAACAGCCAGCCTTACAAAGTAAGCCTTAATAGATTTAAAAATATTGAAATATTGCAAAGCATCTTCTAAGATCACAATGCTATAAAATCAGAAATCAACAATAGGAAGATCAATAGAAAAAGAACAAACACATGGAAACTGAACAACACCCTTCTTAAGAATGGGTAATAGAAGAAATAAAAAACGAAGTTAAGCAATTCCTTGAAGTAAATGAGAATGAAAATACAACATATCAAAATCTTTGGGACACAGCAAAAACAGTGATCAGAGGCCAATTTATAGCAATAAAAGCGCACATCAAAAAAGATGAAAGAACCAAAATCAATACCTTAAACCAACATCTCCAACAATTAGAAAATAAGCAACAAAAAAAGCCTACAGTCACCAGAAGAAAAGAAATAATAAAGATTTGAGCAGAAATAAATGGAACAGAAAATAAAAAGACAATAGGAAAAATCAACAAGACCAGAAGCTGGCTTTTTGCAAAAATTAATAAAATTGACAAGCCACTGGCAAATTCAACAAAGGAAAAGAGGAAGAGAATACAAATAACACAAACAAGAAACAAATTGGGTGACATCACAACAGAATCAACTGAAATAAAAAGGATAATATCAGGATATTATGAAGAACTATACTCCAACAAATTTTAAAATCTAGAAGAAATGGGCAGATTTCTAGAAATGTACCACTTACCTAAATTAACACAGACTTATGTGGAAAATTCGAACAGACCTATAACAAAAGAAGAAATTGAACATGTCATTAAAAAATTACCAACAACAACAAAAAAGCCCTTGCCCAGATGGTTTTACTGCAGAATTCTACTGAATGTTCAGAGAAGAACTGACACCAATCCTACTCAAACTATTCCAGAACCTAGAAAAGGATGGAATTCTCCCAAATTCATTTCATGAAGCAGCATAACCTTGATACCAAAACCAGGCAAAGACATCACTAAAAAGGAAAACTACAGACCAATACCCTCATGGCTATAGATGCAAACATTTTCAATAAAATCCTAGCCAATAGATTCCAACAGCATATCAAAATATAATACATTATGACCAAGTGAGGTTTATATCAGGTATGCAAGGATAGTTCAACATTAGAAAAACAACCAACATCATCCAGCACATAAATAAAACAAAAGAACCACATGATCATATCAATTGATGCAAAAAAAGGCATTTGATAAAATCCAACACCCATTCCTGATCAAAATTTTCAGAAAAGTAGGAATAGAAGGGAAATTCCCCAACATAATTGCAGTGTAGTAAATTACATAGTGTGGCTTTTGTAGCCATAAGTCTTTGTAAACTTCAGGGTGGAATTTGCCATGAGCAACTGAGTAGCTCTTGATTGCTAAAGTTATCCACCTGGGGTATTTCTGTTGAACCAGCACAAAACATTCTTCTGGGAAGTTTGCTCTCTCTCAGATGTACAGAATTCTGATGTTGGGATTGGTTAGTGGTCACTCTGCCAGGCTCAGAAGGAGCCCTTCTAGAGGCAGAAGAAGTCTTTCTGACTGCTGGCTGAGAAAGATGTGCTGCTGAAAGAAACGTGCTCCTAAGAGACACACATTGCTGAGAATGAGACACTGAGAGACATGCACTGTTGAGAGAGAGAC
>NW_006921636.1:12496188-12497420 GCF_000298275.1 Orycteropus afer afer | reverse complement strand
AACGTCGCAGGATATAAGATCAACATCCAAAAATCAGTTGGATTCCTCTACACCAGCAAAGAGATTGCTGAAAAAGAAATAAGGAAATCAATGCCATTTATAATAGCTACCCCCAAAATAAAATACTTGGTAATAAATCTCACTAGGGACACAAAAGACCTGTACAAAGAAAACTACAAAAGACTATTCAAGAAACCATAAGAGATCTACATAAATGGAAGAACATACCATGCTCATGGATAGGAAGGTTGAACACTGTGAAAATGTCAATACTACCCAAAGCAATCTATACATTCAATGCAATACCAATCCAGATCCCATCAGTATTCTTTACAGACATGGAAAACCAATCTCTAATTTTATATGGAAAGGAAAAGAGACCTCAAATAAGCAAAGCACTATTGAAGAACAAGTCAAGTGCCTTAGTAGGAGGTCTCTCTCCTGGATCTCAAAACCTACTATCCAGCCACAGTAGTCAAAACAGCCTGGTACTGGTACAACAATAGACACATAGACCAGTGAAACAGAATTGAGAACACAGAAATAGATCCCTCAACCTATGGTCAGCTGATTTTTGACAAAGGGCTGAAATCCATTAAATGGGGAAGAAACTGTCTGCTTAACAAATGGTGCTTGCAAAACTGGAGATCCATTTGCAGAAAAATGAAACAAGATCTGTACCTCACACCATACACAAGAACTAACTCCAGAAGGATCAAAGACTTAAACATGAAACCTAAAACTATAAAGTTCCTCAAGGAAAAAATAGGGGCAAATTTAGGGGCCCTAATTTATGGCATAATAGACTGTCAAGCATAACCCAAAATGCACAAACAGCTGAAGGTAAACTAGAAGAATGGGACCTGCTAAAGATTAAATTTTTATGTGCTTCCAAAGACTTCTCCAAAAGAATAAACCACGAACCTGGGGACTGGGAAAAAAATATTCAGCAATGACATATCTGACAGGGGACTTAGCTCTAAAATTTATAGAAAACTCCAACACCTCAACAACAAAAATGCAAACAATCCAGTTAAACAGTGGGAAGAAGAAATGAATAGACACCTCACCAAAGAAGATATTCAGGTAGCCAACAAACACATGAAGATATGTTCATGATCATTAGCCATTATTGTTATTATGTGCTGTTGAGTCAGACCTGACTCATAGCAACCCCTCCTTGGGTTTCTGAGGCAGTATCACTATGGAAGTAGATTGCCGAACCTTCCTTC
>NW_006921636.1:12492945-12495448 GCF_000298275.1 Orycteropus afer afer | reverse complement strand
AAAAAAAAAAAAAAGGACCAATGTTATTGATAGTAAAAAAGAAAGAAAGGAAGGAAAGAACAAGAAAAGTAATGGCTACTTCCTATGTGCCAGGCATCACAAGAAAAGATTCACATGCAATCATCTCACATAGTCCTCACAATGGCCCTGTCATTCAGCTGGTGGGGAAAACTAGGCTCAAAGTGAATGGAGTTGGTGAGAGGTGAAGCTGGGGTTTGTATGTGAACACATGGGACCTCAGAGTGCTGCAAATGTTTAACACACTCAGCTGCTCCCCAAAAGGTTAGGGTTCAAGCCCCCCAGAGGTGCTTCAGAAGAAAGGCCTGGTGATCTCCTTCTGAAAAATCAGCTGCTGAAAACCCTACGGAGCCCAATTCTGCTCTGACCCACACATAGGGTCATCGTGATTAGTCGACTTGACGGCAACGAGTGTTTTATGCTAAACCTCAGAGTCTGTGTTCCTGGCCTCTGTCAGCATCCAGGAGAATGTAGCTTAGGTCAGACAGCAGCCAACTCTGGGGGAAGAGCCTTGGGTAGGCAAGTAGGAGCCCTGCGTTCACATCCCAGCTCTGTGACAGGGTGGGCCACCTCATTTGTTCAGCACACAGCTCCCAGTCCTGGTCTGCACCAGGCATGGTGAGTATGCTTACAGTGCAGTAGGGAATCACCCCCGTCATTGAGATACAATACGAAAATTATGACTAAGTATTTCCTCCTCCTCAGCTCTAGAGCCTTTCTCTAACTTGGAGCAGGGGGTTGAGAAGTCAAGCATTGCAAAATCAAGCACTGACAGGTAGGTGTGAAATGCTGATGCCCAGGAGTCTCAGTGCCACCACTTACAGCTCTGTGACTTTGCGAAGTCCTTTCTGAGCCTCAATTTTCTCATCTGTTGACTGGGATAATAACACATATACATACATAGCTCATAGGCTAAGGAAAGTGTCCTTATGCAATGAGAGGTGGGGATTATGGCAAAGAGCAAGCAGACGCCTTGTCCAAACCCCTCCAGGCTGAACTATGAATCTAGCATTGCCAGATGCTCTGATCATTAAGGAAGAGCCAGAAACCCAGATTTAAAATGTATTAAAATATCCCCTAATTTTAAAACTTTGTATGAACTGGGAAAAAAAAAAAAAAAAATCTATCAGCCAGGTTTTTTTCCTGGGACTCCATAACAGCTGAGGTCCCTGCTGATTCAGAACTTCTAGGGTTTCTGAATAAGAAAGAGGATAGGGAGGGGTTTTCCTCCAATCCACATTTGTTAGTTGGGATTAGGATCCATTGCACACAACAGAAAACCCCAAAACAGTAGTAGCCAAAACAAGATAGAAGTTTACTTCTCTATCATGTGAAAAAATCCAGAAGCAAGCAATCAAGGGCTGGTATGACAATTTCATGAAGATGCCTCCTACCGTCTCTCTGCTCTGCCATCCTAACATGTGGGCCTTAGCCTCATGGCCCAATATATGGCTGCTGGAGTGCCAGGCATCACATCTACAATCCAAAGAGCAGGATGGAAGAAGGGAAAAAGCAGCTAGTGTTCCTACCTATTAAAGAGATGTCCCTAAAGTTCTTCACAAGACTTCTACTTCCATATGGCCACACCTAATTGCAAAGGAGACTGGGCAATGTCTTACAGCTGGAAGGAAGGATGTCCAGCTAAAAAATGCTCTTTTGTAAGAAGAAAGGCATAGCACATAATGGAAGGCATAGTAGCAACTTTTGCCACACAAAATTGCCTGGTGTGTGAGGAGAGTGAGTGGAAAGATCCAAGGGTATTGCCAGGCAGCTAGACTCTGCCGTCCACTTCACCTCTCTTGCCTCATGTGTCTTTGAGGCTCTTTCTGACAGAAGAAGAAAATAAAGAGGAAAAAAAGAAGAGGCCATCTGAATATAATGATGATAGTGATGACTTACCAAGGTCTTTGCATACACCAGGCCTTGTGCTGATCCTTTTATTATTATTATTATTATTGTGATTTGGGTGAAAGTTTACAGAGCAAATGCATTTTCCATATAGCAGTTCATACACATTTTTGTTCATGACACTGACTGCAGTTGCCCACAGTGTAACAGCTCTCTTCCCACTTCCTCCCTATAGTTACCTCTTCCCTATGTCGTCCTTTCCTATGCATTACTGCCCCTTGAACTATCTCCCTGTGCAAATACTGCCCTTCTGTTCTCCCACAATTGATCGTTCTAAGGAGTCTATCTATCTCCCTGATGCAAATGTTCACCCTATATGCCTGTCTGTTGTTTGGCTGGAAGCCATGGGCGTGAGTTCTGTTAGAGCTCCGTCAGCACTCAACGACCATGCCACACAACAGGGTACCCAACAGGAGATTTTATTAAAGAGGTGAAAGGGCGCCTGCGCTGAGGAAGGACAAAAGAAGAAGAGAAAGAAGAAGAAGAGGAAGAAGAGAGAGGAAGAAGAGAGGGGAGGAAGAGAGGGGAGGAAGTAGAGAGAGGAAGAAGAGAGCGAGCAGGGGAGAGGGTGATCTTA
>NW_006921636.1:12474938-12486470 GCF_000298275.1 Orycteropus afer afer | reverse complement strand
TCTCTCTCTCTCTTTCTCTCTCTATAAATATATATATATACACTTTGCTGGTTTTTGTGTTTCTCTAGAGAACCCAATCCAACACATGGGGGAAGGGGTTTTAACCTATCAGAAGCTATGTTGCCTTTTAAAATTCGCACCTTGCAGGAAGCTCAGTTTCTACTTCCTTTAACTGACTTATGACCTTGGATGGGGCAGCAGGGAATGAAGAAGAACCACGCAAGATGGTGTGGCATATCTCTAACAAGTTCAATACCAGACCTGAAGGGTAACTAGGGGCCATAGTCTTGGGGGGTCTCACCAAGTTCTATCAGACCAGTAAACCTGGTCTTTTTGTTTTTTTTAATGAATGTGACTTTTGTTCCACATTGTTCTCCTACTCTCTCCAGGATCTCCTGCTTGTGCTGATTCTTGTATGAACATTATCCTTTACAATTTTCTTCCAGCCTCTCCAGAGTGCCCCTCTGCCTCTGGCCATGGTGAGGGTGTGGTCACATCCTGGCTGTACCAGCTGGGATAGCAGGCTGAGAAGTCCAGTTGTCCCACAAACTGATGAATCAGCCAGTCTCTTATTTTCAGTTGTACCCTACAGCTGGGTCTTTGGAGACTCCTGGCTAGTCCAACCCTTAACCTTTGCTAAGGGTCTACAGGTTGCCTTGTTTCCTGATGGCTCCCCCTTAACACAGCCCCATTCAGCTCTTAGGTTTTCTAATCACTCCTCCTGCACCATCTGCCTTCCAACTGCCAGAATTTGGTTGAATCCTCTCATTTCCTGTTGCCTCCACACATGTCTTCTTTGTCCCGGTGGGTAGATTTATATTACTTCAAATTCCTTTACATCATTTGATTGGGATTTCAGACAACAGTGGAGATAAATACGAGTGTTTACTTCACCATGTTTAATTGTACATCTCCAGTCTGAGGTCTCAACTGGGGCAGCCCTCAGGGGTTAGGCTATATTCCCACCCCACCTCCATCCTCACTCAGCTCCAGGAGGCTCTGGCTGCCTCTGCACACAGGTTCTCTTTCTCGTTCTCTGAGCCCAGGGTACCCACCTGCCCAGCCTCATCCCTGCTTCTCAAGGGCAGGGGCCTTGCCTCACTCTTCTGCGCTTAGACAGGATTGGGCAGGCCTCCACTGTGTGGACTAGGTCTCTGGACTACAGTGTAGCTCCTTCCTGAGAAGTCATACTTGGGCTTTAATAGGTGAACATTCCAAGCTGGGGGTGGGAGCCAGTCATTTATAAATTGAAATATGAGAGTAAATCTCCCTGCAAAAGAATACCTTCTGTGTTTACAAGGGAAGTCCTGGTAAAGCTGCACTTTTCCTTGCAAACTTCTTGGGAAGGTGAGAGTTGTAGATAGTAGATCCATCATAGCCAGCATTCCCTGGAGCCTTGGCTAAATGCATGCTGGAGACATTGGTTTGGGTGGAGAAGCTAGAGTCTTCCCTCTTGTGGTTCATAATGTTCATAGAAGAAGAGGCACATGGTCCTCAAGAACTAGGTTGACCTGGGACCAAGGGGTTTCCTAGGATGCACGACTTTTAGGGCTAAGACTAGGGCACCAAATTAAAAGCAAACCCACTGCCATTGAGTTAATTCTGACTCATAGCGACCCCCATTGTGTTTCCAAGGCTGTAAATCTTTACGGAAGCAGTATGCCTCATCTGCTGTTGAGTCAGATCCAGCTCACAGCGATCCCTCCTTGGGTTCTGAGGTGGTATCTCTAGGGAAGTAGATTGCCCAACCTTCCTTCCAAGGAGTGGTTGGTGGGTTTGAACTGCCAGCCTTCTGGTTAGTAGTCAAATGCCTTAGGCACTACGCTACCAGAGCTCCCGAATCTTTATGGAAGCAAACTGCCTCCTCTTTTTTCCATGGAGTGGCTGGTGGGTTTGAACCACCAATCTTTTGGTTAGCAGCCAAATGCCTTAAAGACTAGAGTAGTCCTAACTCTAAAGCACAGATGAGGAGCTTAGGGGGTAATGAGTCTAAGTCAGTGGTGGTAACTTATGGCAATATGGGGACGGATAGAGAGAATGGAGGCACCATGTGAAGAATGGCACCAATATTATTGAATTGTGCATGTAGAAATTGATGAATGGGTGTATGTTCTTCTGTGTATATTTTCATCAAAACTTAAAATATATATAGAGAGAGACTAGGAAAATCCTGGGGAAACAGGGATGGGTTGGCAACTGTAACAACAGGTCCGCTCCTCAAACACCCACGTGGGCATGCTCTCACGCACATACAACTTAATGGCCATTTCTGGATGTTTACACCCCTGCTCCCACCTGCCCAGCATCTTTAAGCAAAGCAGATGGTGGAGGGGTTAGAAGTGTGGATGGTGCCCAGCTACCATTACTGGACATTGTGATCCAAGATACTGTGGAATAATCCCGACGAAAAGAGTAAAATGCAGAACAGACCTTCAAACTCTCATGGAATCCAGACTTCCTGGAGCCATGGAGGCTGGATGAACCCCTGAAGCTATTGCCCTGAGAGCATCTTTAAAGCTTAAACTGAAATGATCCCCTGAAGCCTTCTTAAAACCAGACAAGAGTAAAGAATGGCTGCCTTGAGTATAGTGCATTTTCAAGATCAGTCTTTTTGGGATCAAACTGATAACAGCAACTGGAAAGGTCAGATAGGAATATTAAGAGGTCTATGTTATTGAGGGAGGAACAAGTCAGAGCAGAAGGTGGGGAGAGTTGCCCAAGAATGGATCAGTGTCACTGAGTTGTAAGTGGAGAAACTGTTGAATTGAGTTCCTGTGTATTTTCTCAACAACAACAAAATTAATAAAATTACAAAAAAAAAAAAAAAAAAAGACATAGATCCTTTCTCAGAAGATGGGGAGAGAAGATGCATTGGAGCCAGCAAGTCTCACCTCTTGGGGTAGTTGTGCCCTGGAGTCAACTACAGTGATCCCATGTGACAGAGTGGAACTACCCCAAGGGGTTTTCTCAGCTGTAATCATTACAGGCAAACCAGAAATGCAAACTGGATTCATGAATGAGGGATAGCACTGCTGATGTCAGATGGATTTTGGCTGAAAGCAAAGAATACCAGAAAGATGTTTACTTGTGTTTTATTGATCCTGCGAAAGCATTTGATTGTGTGGATCATAACAAATTATAGACAACATTGTGAAGAATGGGAATTCCAGAACACTTGATTGTGCTCATGAGGAACCTGTACATAGCCCACGAGTTTGTTGTTCCGACAGAACAAGGGGATACTGCAGTTTAAAATGAGGAAGGGTGTGCGTCAGGGTTGTATCCTTTAATCATACTTGTTCAATCTGTATGCTGAGCAAATAATTTGAGCAACTGGACTGTGTGAAGAAAAACAGCATCAAGATTGGAGAGTCATTAACAACCTGCAATATGCAGATGATACAACCTTGCTAGCTGAAAGTGAAGAGGACTTGAAGCACTTACCAATGAAGATCAAAGGCTACAGTCTTCAGTATGAATTACACCAGAACATAATGAAAACAAAAATCCTCACAACTGGACAAATAAATAACATGACAATAAATGGAGAAAGGACTGAAGTTGTCAGAGATTTCATTTTACTTGGATCTGTTGAAGGCTGAAGAGATCCCTTGCTGATAACTGCAGAATTTTAACAGACTAGCAGCCATTAATTATAATGACTAACTTGCTATTTTTCCTTCCTTTTAAGTAAATAGAAGAGCTGACCTCTTCACGGATGCTGATTTCTTTACATTGCTTTTTTTTTTTTTTTTTGCTTAAATATTCTTTTGAGTATGACCTTATCCCATGGCCACTTTCAGCCAATTACTGTGGTTTGTGAGGCAAAACGACCTGGGAAGAGTGATGCTAAGTCTGGTGTAACCATGTTAAAGAGGAACAAAGACATTCCTGGTGGTCCAAGAGGTGCCCAACTCCCTCCCCATTTCCCTATATAGACACGTTTACTCCTGTGTTCGGGGCGATAGTCTTTTTAGAGAAGTGATTCTGTCTCCTTGGGTATTGAATAAATCTTTTGATTTTTCACTTTAACCTGTTGTAGTGATTGGCTCTACTCACAACAGGTAGTAAGAACCTCATTGTTTCTGCATCAGATCCACAATCAACACCCATGGAAGCAGCAGTCAAGAAATCAGACGTCTTATTGCACTGGGCAAATCTACGTAAGGGACCTTGCTCAGATCATTTTTTTTTTTTTAGAAGGATCAGCCCAAGGCTGGTCCCTATGAGGCATAAGTTAAAGATGTCCCAAATGTCCAACTTTTCCAAACTGCTGTATCACTCCATCATCTCTGACATCAACTCCTCCTCCTCCCCTCAGTACTCTCCCTCCTGTCTTGTTGTTGTTGTGTGCCGTTGAGTCGGACCAGACTCATAGTGACCCCTCCTTGGGTTGCCAAGGCAGTATCACTATGGAAGTAGATTGCCCAACCTTCCTTCCGAGGAGTGGCTGGTGGGTTTGAACTGCCAGCCTTCTGGTTAGCAGTCAAGTGCCTTAGGCACTATGCTACCAGAGCTCCCCTGACTTAGGGGACTAGGATTTACAATACATCACAAAATGGAGAACGATAGCTAAAAGGGCCATATTAAGCAATCCACTGCACTGCTCATTAATGTGTTAAAAAGAGCAAAGATGTTACTTTAAAGACTAAGGTACCCTCGACCCAAGCCACGGTGTTTTCACGGTGTTTTCAATTGCCTCATATGCATGTGACGGCTGGACAATGAATAAGACGACTGAAGAACTGATGCTTTTGAATTGTGGCGTTGGTGAAGAATACTGAAAGTACCATGGACTGCCGAACGAACAAATCTGTCCTGGAAGAAGCACAGCCAGAATGCTCCTTAGAAGCGAGAATGGCCAGACTTCATCTAAACGTACTTTGGTCATGTTGTCAGAAGGGACCAGTCCCTGGAGATGGAGATCATGCTTTGGTGAAACAGAGGGTCAACAAAAAACGGAAGACCCTTAATGAGATGGATTGACACAGTCGCTGCAATGAAGGAGTTAAGCATAGCAAGGATTGTGAGGCTGGCTCAGGACGAGGCAGTGTTGTGTTCTGTCGTACATACGGTCACTATGAGTCAGAGGTGACTGGACAACACTTAACAACAACCATCTTTAAGGGAGCAGATCACCAGTGGGCTTTCAGTTAGCCGCTGAACACTTAACTATTATACTACCAGGGTTCCCTTATTTTGTCTTTTGGGCATTTCCAAGGTTAGTGGTTCAAACCCATCAGCTGCTCTGTTGGAGAAAGATGTGGCAGTCTGCTTAAATGGCTAAAATGTGGTTACATGGTCTCCAACTGGGAGCCTGGGAAATACAGACTAGCTATGGCCAAGAAGAAAAGGACTTGGGTTTGGTAAAAGCTACCCAGTCTCTGCCACAAGCTGGAAATCTGGGTTTTTATGTGGAATCGTCTAATTTTTAAATATTGGCAAGTAATTTAAATTTTTAAAAGGTACTGCATGGATTAAACAAACAGAACCCATTTGTGGGCCTTATGGCCCATGTGCTACCAGTTTGTGACTGCCAGGTTACACAGTCCCATCTTATCCAAAGGAGTCCTGACTCCACAGGGACAGACCAGTGACTGGTCAGGCGGCTGCATTCACTCACCTCTACATTCACACAGTCATTCAACAAACGTCTGATGAGCTACTCCTCTATGCCCTCTGTGCCAGGCCCTGGGCAGGCACAAAATGAACAAGACCCCCTTCCCTCCCTTGAAGAGCTCATAGTTGTTTTTAGCACTGGATAGAAAACAGTGCTAGCTTTTTAAAATACATTTTAGAGTTACCCTCCATGTGTTATATTTTCAGAGAGGAGACTTTCTTAATTCAAAAGAATGATTTTTTTTTCTTTTGAAAGAATTAGGGGGGTTTTAGGAATGATAGGAAGTGTAATGGACGGAGTCAGAAGCCCTAGTTGGAATATTCTTTCCAAGCGTTTCCATTCAGTGTGTGGGTGGGCCCAGGCAAGTGGCTAGTCCTGGCTGAGCCTCAGTCCCTCAGTCTCTGCCTCCGTGAGACGACAATAATGGTCTCTAGCTTCCAGGGCTACTGGGAAATAAGAGAAACTTGCAGAAAAGCCTAGCACAGTACCTGGTACACAATAGCTGCCCAGCAACCTTCTCCACCAGCCGCCACTGTGGTGAGCTGGGGGAAGGGGGTTACTTTGGGATAGGAGGTATCCCAGCATCTCTCTTAATTCCCAACCGAGATTCACTGATGTGACCCTGGGTGCTGGGGTCGTGGCCATGAGAAAGGTCTGTCCTCACCTCAAGGAATCAGTCAGGGGCAGCTGCCTTCTGATCTCCCCTGGGTATGAGGCTGGCTCTTTCCCCTCAAAGCAAGAGGAGAGAGGGAAGGAATGCCGGCTCATTCCAGTCACAATGACAAACAGGTCCTTCCTCTTGATTGACTTCAGCAAAGGAGGCAAGAACCACTGGAGGAGACGTTGGGGAGTGATTCCAGGGAGCAGGGTGTCGGGACAGACTCAGCCCATGGAGAGAAGGCAAAGGCTCCAGTTCACAAAGATAAACGGGCCCCTTGATTGTGGTGTCCCGAGGGCCAGAGCACTTCTTCTTATCAAACACTATCAACACTGTTCTAACCCTGCGGGGGTAACAGGTCCCTGGGTGGTACACGTGATTTGTGCTCTACCAGTGACCTAAAGGTTGACAGTTCAAAGCCACCCAGGGGAGTCACTGAAGGAAGAACTGACAATCTGCTTCCACAAAGCTTACAACCAATAAAACCCTAGGGAGTCAGTTCTACTCGGCAACACAGGGGGTTGCCATGAGTTGTAACTGATTTAACAGCAACAGATTTGTGGGGGTAGGTACCATCATTAGACCCACTTTACAGATGAGAAAACTGAGGCGTAGAGCAGTGATGCCAACTTGCCCAAGGCTACAGGCTACAAAGCTAAGGCATGGCCTAGAGTTTCAAACCCAGGCCACAGTCTTCCCCACACCTGACAGCAGTGCTTGTGGAGGGACACTTTCGCTGAAGCACTTAGAAGACCTTCTTCCAAGGCCCCTAGTCCAGGAGGAAGGAAGGTAAGCAGGCGACTTAGGGCTCTGGCAAGAAATGAAGTGTATCTATTTCAGGTCTTCAGCCCCCCTGGGAAGCTGGGGTCCATTCATTCATTCATTCATTCATTCCAGGTTGCTTTCCAGTTTCAGCAGGTGCTGTCTGGGTGACCCTGGCAGGTCACCTCGGCGTCTGAGCCTAAGCTTCTCCTATGTTCCAAGCACTGCTCCAAGTATGCTGAGGGTACAGAGTGAACTAGTCAGACATGACCACCAGCCTCATGGGCAGGAAGTGGGGAGCTGACCTGGTCTTGAGGCTTCCTGAAACAAGTGATGCTTAAGTGGAGGTGGACGGGTGAGGAGTTGTTAACCCGGTTCTCTGGGTGGGAAGGTAGCCATTTCACTCTGGGGAGAGGCTGGGGTGGATTTACCAAACTTGCTGTGAACTTCTTGAAGCTTAAGCTTCAGGGCTTGTTACTTGCCAGGCACCTTCTGGTGACCTGGGAGGACGCTTGTAGTGCACAGGCAGGGTCATGCCCTTGTCAAGTTTGCCAAAGGAAGACATTTCAACTGTAAGTGGTGGAGGAGGCTGCCTCTCCACTCCAACTTCCCTCTCTGTCAAACCTCCTCTCATTTTGGGTGTCACTGGGTGGCTATGGGCATTTTCAGGGGTCTAGCTAAGGGGAAGTTGTCATGGAATACTGACATCAATGAAAATAACATAAAACAAAATACGTTACTGTGAAGAGATCATAAACAACAAACAGGTTAATTTGTCGTTGTTTCTTGCCAGTGAGTCGGTTCCAACCCGTGGAGACTTATGTAGAACAGAATGAAACCAGCTAATAAGAAGTAACAAACCAAACTCACTGCCGTCCAGTTGATTCTGATTCACAGCGACCCTATAGGATAGAGTAGAGCTGCCTCCAGTCTTCACCGAAGCAGACTGCCTCATCTTTCTCCCACAGAGTCGCTGGTGATTTTAAACTACAGACCTTTCAGTTAGCAGCTGAGTGCTTAATCATTGTGCCATTGAAGTTCCAACTGGTTAATTAAAAAACAAAAAACAACCAAACCCATTGCTGTGGAGTTGATTCCAACTCATAGTGACCCTATAGAATAGAGTAGAACTGCTGTTTAATACATGATTTTAATTTAAAAATTTTTAAGATTAATAATCAAGAAAACAGGAAATGCCCTGAAATCTTACAGCACCTATACGAAAGAAACTTTATAGAAGTTTTCCTAAATTTGACCATAATCCTAAAATTCTACAACACTACCAATAATGAGTTGAGAAGCTGAAAGAAACTTTTCTGAACTGTTGTGTGATTTCCTGTAGGACAGAGTAGATCTGCCCCATAGGGTTTCCTAGGCTGTAATCTTTATAGGAGTAGACTGCCACATCTTTCTTCTAAGGAGCTGCTGGTGGGTTTGAACTGCCAACCTTTCAGTTAGCAGTCAAGCTCTTTAACCATTGTACTACCAAGGCTCCTTCTCTAAACTGTTAATAACATTTTTATAAACCACTCTAGAAAAACAGACTAATCTTTCTTCTTCTTTCTAAAGAACATAGCATTACAAAGACAATGTCATGCAAAGAGATTATCCTAAAAGTCTGCAACAAAAAATGCAGGAAAGAAAATACTACAGAGGTGTGTAAGGTAATTGATATAAATGCTGTTATTCCTCTAGACATAATGTAGTGTTGGTCAGCTTTTTAAAATTTGATATTTGTTAGGACTTACTTTTTCATTCTGCATGTTCATTTTCTTATCTGATTTTGTATCCTTCTTAAAGAAGATCTCCCAGTGTTTCTAAGCTTCAGGCCTCCAAATCTGAATGTGCCTCTATGGAGAGAATACAGTCTGTGCAAAGGCCCAGTGATGGAAGGGCACTTGGCTGGGTCGAGGAACAGAGAGAAGGGCTGGGTACACAGAGAGGACAGGTAAGATGGAGGGGAAGGGTGTCACCCATAACCTTGACTTGACCTCTCACTGCCTGTGTGGCCAAGCAGAGAGGCCAAGGCCAAAGAAAGCACCTAATAAGTTACTTCCTTCAGCCTCTCTCCAGAGCTGGAATCCTCTCCCTGACAAACGCCCACTGAGCCTTGGCTCTACATACCTCCTGGGATGGGCAACTCACTCCCTCCTTCAAATTCTGTATTATCATAGGTCAAAATTCTAGTTTGGGGAAGTAATGTTATCTAGCTGACCACTAAATGTCTGTAGTTCCCCCTGAGTCCTGATATGCCCTTGGGGCCCCAGAAGAAATTAACTTCTTCCCTCTTTTTGTAGCTCTACAAGAGACTTGAAGGTAAGCTCAAGTTTTGTCCTGGATCAAATTTTCTTCTCCAGGAGAGATAACCTTGCTTCCTTCAAAGAGACCCCTTATGACTTGGCTCCAAAGCCTTCCTCATGTATTATGTCTTAAAGATTTCTCAGCCACTGACATGTAATGATAATAATTAACAAGCATTGAGTGTTTGCTGTGTACTAAGGTGCTATGCTAAGCAATGGTCAATGGTGGTCAATGGTTAAGCACTCCACTGCTATCTGAAAGGTCAGTGGTTCAGACCCACCAGTGGCTGCTTGATCTGCTCCCATGAAGATTTACAACCCAGTGAACACTATGGGGCAGTTGTTCTCCATCATACAGGATTGATCTTAGTCAGGATCACAAAGACACAGAACAACAGACACTATGCTAGGGGCTGTGTACGCGCAATCTTTATGACAATCCAGGTAATAGGTATGCCTATGAAGTCCATTTCACAGATGGGGAAACTGAGACTCAGAGATTAAATAGCCTGCCCCAGGTTACATGGCATATATAGGTGGTATCATTGGCCTCTCTGACTTTGGAGATGGTGCTTTAAATCACCACACTAAATGTCTGGAATTAGGGAATTTCAGCCTGTGTAGATATAGGGAGCCCTGGTGGTGCAGTGATTAAAGTGCTTGGCTACAAACCAAAAGGTCAGAAGTTCAAACCCACCAGCTGCTCCCCGGGAGAGAGATGTGGCAGGCTCCTTCTGTAAAGATTGACAGCCTTAGAAACCCTGTGAGGCAGTTCTACTCTGTTCTATAAGGTTGCTATGAGTCAGAATCAACTTGACAGCGGTGGGTTTGGTTTGTTGTTTTTAGTCTATGTATAGGAGAATAATATTAATTTGATCTATAATCACTATGGCTCAGTTCATCAGGAAGTTATCACATTATAAATGTGTGTATGTATGCCTAATAACAAAGCTTCGAAACACTTGACAGATTTAAAGAGAGAAATGGCGTCTACACTAACAGTGGAGATTTTAATACCTCTTTCTCAGTAATTCATGGATTAACTTGTCAAAATATCAGATCAGTCAAAAATAGTGATCTGAATAGCACTAGCCACCACCTTTACCTGATTGGCATTTATCAGTCCTTAACCCCAATAGCTGCAATGTACACATTCTTTTCAAGTGTATGTGGTGCCTTCACTAAGATAGATTTATGCTGGGCTTCAAAACAGTCTCAATATCCTCAAAATACTGAAGTCTTGCAAATGATATTCTCTGACCACAATAGACAGAATTAGAAATCAATAAAAATAAATATCTAAAATATTTTAAAATTAAACTGCACACTTATAAATAACTTACTGGTCCAAAAAGAAGTCATGAGGAAATTTAGATAATATTTCAAACTAAATGATAATGAAAATATAGTATATCATCATTTGTGGGATGCAGCTAAAGCAGCTCTTACAGGGAAATGTTTAGCCTTAAATGCTGACATTAGGAAAGAAGAAATATCTGATTCTCTGGCCCTCCTGGAAAGTCTCTCGTATAGCCTGCACTAAATCCCTTTTACTTGTACTATCTAGAGTGGTTTCTTTTGTTTCCAAGTCAGAACCTTGACATTTTTTTTAAGTACTAAATACTGTTTATTTACCATGTGAAACAGCTTTAAACAAAATATCAGGAGACAATGAAGAGCAGCAAATTCTAAAATACATGCAAAAAAAAAAAAATTATAAAGGAAAGTGCTATCATTTCCATGTACCGGCAATCCCTGGGTTATAAGCATCTGGCTTAATTATGGGCAATTTCTCCCTGTCAGAACCTTGATTGATAGAGTAGTCAGTACCAAGGGTCTATCTCCAATCTCTGATCTGCAGGTATCTTTATGAGGCAACTAAGATACCTAATACTTCCTGGTCACTAGGTCCTGTTAGCATGATACCATCAATAAAGTGGACCAACATACCTGTGGGATGCTGAGATGATCTAGTAGATGGGAAGATTGGCCCAGTGTTGAGGGAAGGTGTCAAGGTGAGCTACTGTGCTGCCAGATGAAATCAAATTATGAAAGTGTAAGAGAAAAAGGCCTGAATATTATTTTGCTAAACTGTCTGACCTTGGGTAAGTCACTTCCCTTCTCCGGGCCTCAGTTTTCTCATCTGTAAAATGAGAATGTTGGATAAGATGACCACTAAAGACCTTTTTTTT
>NW_006921636.1:12469213-12473193 GCF_000298275.1 Orycteropus afer afer | reverse complement strand
AACTTATGAAGGAATTGCCATACTGCTTTCCACAGTGGTTGTACCATTTTACAGTCCCACCAGCAGTGTATGAGAGTCCCAATCTCTCCACAACCTTGCCAGCATTTGTTATTTTCTGTCTAAAGATCTTCTTGGGTAAGGCATTTGGCTGCTAACTAGAAGGTTGGTGGTTCAAACCCACCAGCTGCTCTTTGGGAGGAAGATGAGGCAATCTACTTCCGTAAGGATTTATAGCCTTAGAAACCCAGTGAGGGTTGCTATGAGTGGGAATTGACTCAATGGCAGTGGAAAGGATCTTCTTGGAGTTCATGGCTGGTGTAAATAGTTATTGTGCTCAGATGCTAAAACAAAAGGTTGGTAGTTTGAGTCCACCAGAAGGTGCCTCAAAAGAACGGTAGCTCAATCTGCTTCTGAAAAAGCAGCCATTGAAAACCCTGTGTGGCACAGTTCTACTCTGATGCACATGGGGTTGTCTTGAGTCAGAATCAACTCAATGACAACTGGTCTTTCTAAAGACTCTGTTATTCTTTCTAAGGAGCCCTGGTGTTGCAGTGGTTAAAGCATTTGGCTGCTAACCAAAAGGTTGGTGGTTCAAACCCAGCAACAGTTCTGTAGGAGAAAAATGCAGCAATTTGCTTCCATAAAGATTTATAGCCTGGGATAAAACTCTCCCAAAGGCTGGCTTTCAGCCCAATAGTAAATAGGATGTACACACAGACCATTCAACCCAGGGCGTTTCACCCACATATTCTACAGAGATATATCCCTTGGAACAATTGGCCACAGGGCACCAGAGGGGCAACTTTCACATGGAGGAAAATCAGGACACACAGGAGTACATCACTAAGAAGGGGTGTGTGTGTGTGGGGGAGCCTGGGGCTGGGGCTGGGGGGCAGTTCCTGGGAAGGGAGAGGAGAAGAGTGGGTTGGGTTAGGGATGGTAATTGTGGAGTGAAGCCAAATGTGCATGAACTATTGAATGTAAAATTCTGCTCTGTAAATTTGCACCTAAAGCACAATACAATAAAGTTAAAAAAAAAGAAAAAAAATATATTTATAGCCTTGGAAGCCCTGTGGGGCAGTTCTACTCTGTCTTACAGGGTCGCTATGAGTCAGAATTGACTCAACGGCAGTGGGTTTGGTTTGGGTTTGGATTGTTCTTTCTAATCCTGAACTTTCATCAGTGATTAGATCTCTAGCTCCTGCCAGTTGTGGGATCTTGGGCCAGTCTATCAATTCCTCTCACCCTTCAGTTCTCATCCCCAAGGAATGAAGCTAGTAGCTTGTTTCTCAGAGGAGCTTTGTAGCCGAAATGCAACACAGAGACAGTAAGCACTATGCTTGAGGGCACTGGTTTGAGCAGTTGGCCAGACTTGGTAGACTTGATTTTGAGCTTCAAATCCACCACTGCTGACCTTGGAAAATTCACTTTACCTCTCTAAATCTCAGTTTCCTAATCTGTTAAGTGAAGACAATTGTATGTACCTTGAAGGATTGATGTGAAGATTAAACAAGATCCTTTCTGTAGGAGATCCTGGATAGAGTGGGAGAACAATGTGGAACAAAACTCAAAATCATTAAAAAAAAAAAAAAAGTACCTGGTTTGCTGGTCTGCTAGAGACTGATGGGACCACTGACACTATGGCCCCTGGTTGCCCTTTATGTCTGGAATTGAACCCACTGTAGCTTCCAGCCAAACAAGACAGGCATATGAGCTGACCATTTACATTAGGTAGATGCACTCCTTGGAGAGAACATTCATGGGAGAATAGAAGGGCTGTGTATGCACAGGGAGACAGCTGGGGGGCAGGAGTGCATGGAGGGAAGGACATAGGGAAGAGGTAACTATGGGGAGGAAGTGGGTGGGGAGCTGTTGCATTGTGGGAAATTGCAGTCAGTGTCATGAGACAAAGTGTATGTGAGCTGCTGTATGGAAAGTGAATTTCCTCTGCAAACTTCCACCCAAATCACAATTAAAAAAAAAGAAGATTAAACGAGATCCTGCCTATCAGATCGTAGGCACCTGGTGAGCTTTCAGGCCTCTTTTCTCCTATGAGGCTATATGGTCACAAGCTTTCAAAGCTTTGATTTTCTCATCTATCAAATGGGAATAATTAACCCTATCCGTTATACAATCCGTTATAGTCACAGTGCCTTCACATCCACTTTAATCTACTAGAAGGATCCTGCTAGATGGACGCTAAGGTTAATTACCATCTTTCCCACTAGGGAAAAAGAAAAAGCTCTGGTGGTGTAGTGCCTAAGGCATTTGACTGCTAACCAGAAGGCTGGATGTTCAAACCCACAGCCACTCCTCGGAAGGAAGACTGGGCAGTCTACTTTTGTAGTGATATTGCCTCAGAAACCCAAGGAGGGGTCGCTATGAGTTGGATCTAACTCGACAGCAGTGAGTTTGTTTTGGTTTTATGGTAGAAAACAGAGGATGTTAGGTGCAGGGCACAAACCTCAATCCTTTGAACACTAAAGGACCTGGGACCTGGGAACCCAAGAACTGGTTGTTTGGAGCCTCTGGCATCCTGTTGCTCTGTGGGGCTGCTCATGTCGGAGATGAAGTCAGGTATGTGGCAAACACAGGCTTGGAATGGGAAGGTACCAGGGCTGGTGGTGCCCTGCAGCCAGTACCTCAGGAAAGCTCACGAAGCCCAGATAAAAGCAGTCACCCGATCCTTGACCCCATAGAGGCCCTGCCCAGCCTCAGCTAAGCCAAACAAACAAACAAACAAAAAACCCAAACCAGTTGCTGAATCAGGCAACCACATGTGTGTTGGACTAGACCTGTGCTCCTTTTCAAGGCCATGACCTTTCAGAAGCAGATTGCCAGGCCTTTCTTCTGAGGTGTCTCTGGGTGGGTTTGAACCACCAACCTTTCAATTAGTAGCCATCCACTTAACTGTTGACTCCTTCAGGCTCAGCTGGTCTCTGCAAAAGACCAGGTTGCACCTAGTGATGAGGATCTCAGGGCAGGGTCTGTTGAACCTAGCCAGGCCCAGCCTGGGGCAAATGGGGAACAGCCTGCCTTTGTCTTCCCTCCTCCAGCCCCTTGTTGCTCTAATCCAACGAGAAGCTGGGCCCCCAGCTCTCAACACCATTATAACAACAACTTTTCACTTTTGCTCTGCCCTGCATGATTCACCAGTCAGACTTCACTTGGGCCTCATGGGGCCTCACACTGGCTTACAAGGAAGAGGAGGGGAGGGGAGAGAAAGAGACTTAGCAGTTAATCACCTCCATTTTGTACGTGAAGAATTGATGCTTTTGAGTTCTGATGTTGGCGAAGAATGCTGAAAGCACCGTGGACTGCTAAAAGAACTAACAAAACTGTCCTGGAGGAAGTGCAGCTGGAATGGTCTTTGGAAGCGAGAATGGCCAGACTTCATCTCACCTACTTTGGTCATGTTATCAGAAGGGACCATTCCATGGAGAAAGATGTCATGCTTGGTAAGGTGGAGGGTCGATGAAAGGGGGAAAGGCCCTCAATGAGGTAGATTGACACAGTGGCTGCGGTGACGGACTCAAGTATAGCAAGGATCTTGGAGTTGGTGTGGGACTGGGCAGGGTTTTGTTCTCCTGTGCATAGGGTTCCTATGAATCAGAGATGACTCGACGGCACCTAACAACAACAACAACACTTTGTACGTGAGGAGACTAGCCACTTTGTGTGTCTACCTCCTCCATCAGACTATGAACTCCAGGAAATGAAGGACCAGGTCCTTTTGTTTTTTAATTGTGATTTGGGTGAAAGTTTACAGAACAAATTCATTTTTTCATATAACAGTTCATAAACATTTTGTTTCACAACATTGATTGCAATCCCCATAATGTAATAATTCTCTTTCTACTTCCTCCCTATGGTTACCTTTTCCCTATGTCCTTCTTTCCTATGCATTCCTGCCCTCTGAACTATCTCCCTGTGCAAAAATACTGCCCTTCTGTTCTCCCATGATTGATTGTTGTGAGGAT
>NW_006921636.1:12466134-12468429 GCF_000298275.1 Orycteropus afer afer | reverse complement strand
ACATGATCATTTAGCCCATCTACCTGTCTATGCACCTATAGGTTAATGTTTGTTATTATTGATAATGCCGTATTGTGTATATAAAAGTGTTTACCTTTGTTGGAAGGACTGGGTCTTGGTCATTCATTCCAGGTAGAAGAAACAGTAAATGTGAAGATACTGAGGCAGAGATGCAATTAGCGTGTTGAAGAACCATCTAGCTGGCCAGTGGAGCAGAGTGAGGAGAAAAATTATAAGAGATGAGTCCTGAGAAGTGGACACTAGCTGGATGCAGATTCTGGCTTTTATCCCGACTGCCAAGGAAGTCACTGAAAGATATCTATTCTGAGAGCAGACCCAGAAAAGACAATGGTCAGTAAGACAGATCTGTCCTTCTCTAGAGTATAAGTCAGACAAAGATGGCAGATGGTTAAATAGCTGAAGTCATGATAAGGGGCCCCCAGGTGCTGTAATAGCATAGAGGAGGGTCCTGTCCCAGGCTGAAGGCCTGAGAATACTTCCCAGAGGAAGAGAAATTTCAATTGAGCCCTGAAGGCTGATTAAGATGGACCTGGGTTGAGAAAGAGTAACAGAGGAGGGGAGGACAAGTGGCATTTCAGCTAGAGGGAACAGCAAGTGCAGATGTCTGAGGAGAGAGAGAGCCTGGGGCATTTTGGGGACCATGTTCTTGTATGCCATCGGGTTGATTCCTACTCATAGCAACCCTGAAGGACAGAGTAGAACTGCCCCATAAGTTTTCCTAAGCTGTAATACTTACGTGAACAGATTCCAGATTGTCAAGTCTTTTCTCCTGTGGAGCTGGTGGATTCAAACTGCCAATCTTTTGGTAAGTAGCCAAGCCCAGTCATTGCACCAGTAAGGTTCCTTAAGTTTAATATGGTTAGATTCTAGGTTGCAAGCAGGCTTGGCACAGGGAGGAGTAGGGGATCTACTTTTGTCACTTAGTACATCATGAACATTTTCCTACATCACTAAGCATTCTTCTACAATAGGATTTTTAGGTGCTGTGTAGTATTCTATCATATAGCAACCAGTCCCCCAGTGTTGGACATTCATGATGTTCCCAGTTTTTTCTTATTATAAACAATGCTGTGATAAACATCTTTGTCCATAGACTTTTGTGCACATGGATTATTATTTCCATACAGTAAAGATGGGAAGTCTTGGGGGCTGCCTGGACCAGATAGGTTTGAATTGTGCCTTGGGGCAAGTGGGTCTGCATAGGATCTCTTTGCCAAACTAGTCCCAGGACTCCTTGGGCAGCCCTTAGCTGGTTTTATACGTGAGGGGCCCTAAATAGGGAGATGCTAGGAAAAGGCCTGAGGGGGAGATAAAAAGTCTTGACCAAAGCTGGCTGCCCAGACCAGATAAAGGGTAAGAGAGAAAATAGCCCCAGGACCTGGGCCCCAGCATGTCTTGTCAGTAATTACAGTACTCCTAGTGGTTGTCAAGTCTGTCTGTCCAGCCAGCCTGGTACCTCAGCTCCCAGTTCCTTACAGAGGAAGCAACAAACAAAAAGTCTTCAAATTGAGCATGAACTTGAGTTTCAGCTTTACCACTAAAGACCTGAGTGACCCTGGGCCAATTACTCTGTGCACTTCAGTATCCTCATCTGTAAAATGGGGATAATCTCTATAGGATTATCATGGAAATTAAATGAGATTAACTAGTGCCATCGACCATGTTCCCAATAACTGATGGTGTCCATTTGCATTGTTATTCTGGGCCTCTATCCTTTTTTTTTTTTTCCTTAATGAAACTTTATTGAGATATAATATTCACATATCATACAAAGTATGGTCAGTGTTTTTCAATACTATATTCACAGAGTTGTGTAGCCATCACCACAATCAATTTTAGAACTTTTCCATCACCCCAAAAAGAAACCCCATATCCATAAACAGTTTCTCCCATTTTCTCCAACCCCCTTTCCCCAGCTCTATGCAGCCATGAACCTACTTTCTGTCTCTATGGATTTGCCTGTTCTGGAAACTCCACGTGAATGGAATCATAGCATTGTATGACTGGGTCCTTTCACCTTGCATAATGTGTTCAAGGTTCGTGTATACTATAGCAAGGCACTCTGGTGGTGCAGCGGTGAAACACTCGGCGGCTAACAGAAAGGTTGGAGGTAAAGGTTTGAACCTGCCCAGTGGCTGCACAGGAGAAAGACCTGGTGACCTGCATCTGTAAAGATTACAGTCTAGGAAACCTTAACAACAACAGCATTTCATTCTATTGTAAAATAATATCGCATTATATGGCTATACCACATATGGTTTATCCATTCATCAG
>NW_006921636.1:12460051-12465479 GCF_000298275.1 Orycteropus afer afer | reverse complement strand
AAAAAAAAAAGTTCATTGTTGCTATATAGGAGCTCTGGTGGTGTAGTGTCTAAGGCATTTGACTACTAACCAGAAAGCTGGCGGTTCAAACCCACCAGCCAATCCTCAGAAGGAAGATGGGACAATCTACTTCTGTAGTGATACTGCCTCAGAAACCCAAGAAGGAGTCACTATGAGTCAGATCAACTCAATGGCAGTGAGTCTGTCAAAGTGCTCCTAAGGAGCCGTGGTGGTGCAATGTTTGAGCAGTCGGCTGCTAGACAAAAGGTTGGTGGTTCAAACTAAATAGCCACTCTGTGGGAGAAAAGACCTGGTCATCTGCTCCCATAAAGATTACAACCTAGGAAACCCTATGGGGCAGTTCTACTCTGTTCTATAGGATCCCTATGACAGAATCAATTGATGGTACACAACAACAACAAAGTGATTCTACCATAAGTTATTTCTCCATTTGGGGATATTGAGTAATTTCTAAGTTTCTGTTATCTCTAATTTACGAAGAGTTGGTTATCAATAGAAAATGCCCTTGCTAAGTTGAGGAAAACAAGAAAAAAAAAACCCAACTCAGTTTAGTCTGATCATTGCTGAAAATATATGCTCATTAATCCAAGCATTTTTTTTTTAGTGCCATACTATGCACAAGCCCTGTGCTTGTTTATGAGTAGGAATCAGCAAAAATGAAACTACTACTTGTGTTATTGTTGGTGGGATTTTGGTGATAGATTCCTTTACTCTCTCCAACCTCTATTTCCAAACTCTCTATTGTTGTTATATTGCTTTTGCAATGCTTTTTACATGAAGAGCTGCAAATAAGCTCATGTACACACTCAAGTCCACATTTGCACCCATGGGCACACACAGGGCCACACATGCCACACTCAGACACACACATGCACTCATATACAAGACTGCTCATACACACAGGTGTACACACAGGAGTATTTGCACAGGAACACACATGAACATGTGGGCTCACTCATGTACACATCAGACACACACCTGCCAAGAGTGGGGAATGGGGAGCAGATGAAGGAGCCAGATGCCAGCTCTTGCCTCCTGTCTGCACCCTCAAGGCACTGTCTACTGCGGGCAGCTGTGTGCAGGCAGGTGGCTACAGACTCAAACGCAGAGGTGGCCTTGCCCTATAAACCCAGGGTCACTAGTCAAACTTCCATATGGGCTGCAGCAGCTGAGGAGTCTCCCCTGCCAAGCAAATCCCCAGTGAGAGGCCTGACTTGAGGAGCTACAGTGAGTCCAGCTGTGTTCCAGAGTCTCTGAAGGCATGATCTCAGTCCACTCCAGGTGGTCAGAACCACAAGATCCACACACAGCAGTGGCAGCCTGACATAGCAGTTGAGGCAAGCATTCTAGCACCCTGGTACCTGGGTTCGAATCCTGTTTTGCTGACTTAATGGCTGTGTGACCTGGGCAACTTAGTTAACTGACCTATGCTTCCGTATTCTTATCTATAAAATGAGGGAAATGCTAACACCTACCTCCAGGGGTTTCACTGCTATTCATAATGTTCCCACTGGCAAATTCTTTGAGAAGTGGATGGCCCCTTCCTTCTTCTGAGTTTGTCTTATTCTGGAAGCTCTGCTGAAACCTGTCTACCATGGGTGGCCCTGGTTTTTGAAATACCAGGAGGATAGCTTCCAGCCACCCAGCAACATGCAAGCCACCCCAGTCCAACAAATGGACAGACAAGTGGAATACCAGACAGAGAATACCACAAAGATGTTTATTTGTGTTTTACTGAGTATGCAAAAGCATTTGACTGTGTGGCTCATAACAAATTATGGATGACATTGCAAAGAATGGGAATTCCAGAATACTTGGTGTGCTCATGAGAAACCTGTACATAGACCAAAAGGCTGTCATTCTAACAGAACAAACAGCATGGTTTAAAATAAGGAAGGGTGTGTATCAGAGCTGTATCCTTTCACTATACTTATTCGATCTGTATACAAGCTGGACTATATGAAAAACCCAGCATCAGGATTGGCGGAAGACTCATTTAACAACCTGTGATATGCAGACAGCACAACCTTCCTTGCTGGAAGTAAAGATGATTTGAAGCACTTCCTGATAAAGATTAAAGACTATAGTCTGCAGTATAGATTATATCTCAACATTAAGAAAATGAAAACCCTCACAACTAGACAATAAGCAGAGCCATAATAAATGGAGAAAAGATTGAAGTTGTCAAAGATTTCATATTAGTTGGATCCATAATCAACACTCGCGGAAGCAGCAGTCAAGAAATCAGATGTATTGCACCAAGCAAGATCTCCTGCAAAAGACCTCTTTCAAGTTCTGAAAAGCAAAGATGTCACTCTAAAGACTAAGGTATACCTGACCCAAGCCATGATATTTTCAATAGCTTCATATGCCTGTGAAAGCTGAACAATGAATAAGGAAGAGTTGACGCTTTTGAGTAGTGGTGTTGGCAAAGAATAATTGAAAGTGCCACGGACTGCCAGAAGAAGAAACAAATCTATCCTGGAAGAAATGCAGCTGGAATGTTCCTTGGAAGTGAGAACGGCCAGACTTCTTCTCACGTACTTTGGTCATATTGTCAGAAGGAACCATTCTCTGGAGAAGGATATCATGCTTGGTAAAGTGGAGGGAAAAAGGGAAAGGCCCTCAGAGAGATGGATTGACACAGTGGCTGCAACGATGGGCTCAAGTATAGCAAGTATTGTGGGGCTGGCTCAGGACTGGGCAGTGTTTCATTCTGTTGTACACAGGGCTGCTATGAGTCAGAGCCGACTCGAGGGCACCTAACAGCAACAACGTGGGGTTGTTGCTTAGCAAGTACTCTCCAATGCAAGGAGTATGTATTTGCAAAATAGACTGTTTGCAACCAAGGAGGCATGAGGATGTGGGGAGGAGGGGCAGGAAGTGAGTAGAAAGAACTTCCTCAGCACCTGGAGACCGGTGAGCCTGGTTGACTTTGGGCAAGTCACATAACTCTCTGAAAGTTCTTTTACTCATTTGTAACATTTCCTTCTTTTGATCACTGAACAAGTATCTATTGAGGACCTACTGTCAGGTGTCAGATTCAGTGCCAGGCATGAGAATACCGTGGGAGCTAGCCAGCCAGGAGCCCACAGACTTAGGGGAAAGATGAGAAGAAAACATCTGGCACCCAGTTGGTGCCCAATTGATGTCCCTTCCTTGCTTCCTTTTCTGTCACTGAAAAGAGAAGGTAACAAAATTAAGAAAGTTTGGGGAACAGAGGGGCTAAAGTACTTCTGTAAAGATTAACTACCTCGGAAACTCAATGAGGGTTGCTATGAGTTGGAATCAACTCAGTGGGAGTGGTTTTTTTTTTTTTTTTTAAGGTAGAGGAACTCTATCGCCCAGAATCCCACCAACCCTAACACAATTGCTAGCTTCATTTCTGCCAATCCCATAAGCTACTGTTGTTGTTATGTGCTGTCAAGTCATCTCCAACTCATAGCGACATTTTGTACAACAGAAAAAAACACTACCTGGTCCTGTGCCAGCCTCATGACCCCTACTATACCTGAGCTCACTGCTGCAGCCACCATGTCAATCCATCTTGTTGAAGGCCTTCCCCTCTTCCATTGACCCTCCACTTTACCAAGCATGATATCCTTCTCCAGGGAATGGTCCCTTCTTACAACATGACCAAAGTAGGTGAGACAAAGTCTGGCCGTTTTTGCTTCCAAGGAGCATTCCAGCTGCACCTCTTCCAGGACAGATTTGTTAGTTCTTTTAGCAGTCCATGGTACTTTCAGCATTCTTTGCCAATACCACAACTCAAAAGCATCAACTCTTCTTCGGTCTTCCGAACCAAGTAATATGAAGTCTTTGACAATTTCAATCTTTTCTCCATCTATGGTGATGCTGCTAATTGGTCCATTTTGTGAGGATTTTTGTTTTCTTTATATTGAGGTATAATCCATACTGCAGACTGTAGACTTTAATCTCCATCAGTAAATGCTCCAAGTCATCCTCATTTTCAGCAAGCAAAGTTTTGTCTGCATATCTCAGGTTGTTAATAAGCCTTTCTCCAATCCTGATGTCACCTTCTTCTTCATATAGTTCAGTTTCTCAGATTATTTTTTCAGCATACAGATTGAATGAGTATGGTGAAAGGATACAACCCTGACACACTCCCTTCCTGATTTTAAACTATGCAGTATCCCCTTGTTCTGTTCAAAAAACAGCCTCTTGGTCTTTGTACAGGTTAGTCAAGAATACAATTAAGTGTTCTGGAATTCCCATTCTTCTCAATGTTATCCACAATTTGTTATGATCCACACAATCAGATGCCTTTGCATAGTCAACAAAACACAAGTAAACATCTTTCTGGTATTCTTTGCCTTGAGCCAAGACCCATCTGACATCAGCTATGATATCCCTCACCCCACATCGCCTTCTGACTCCAGTTTGCATTTCTGGAAGTTCTCTGTCAATATACTGCTGCAACCACTTTTGAATTATCTTCAGTAAGATTTTACTTGTGTGCAATATTAATGATATTGTTTGATAATTTCCACATTCTGTGGGATCACCTCTCTTTGGAATGGGTAAAAACATGGATCTCTTCTAGTCATTTAGCCAGGTAGCTGTCTTCCAAATCTCTTGGCATAGCCGAATGAGTGCCTCCAGTGCAGCATCCATTTGTTGAAACATCTCAATGGGTATTCCATCAATTCCTGGTGCTTTGTTCTTCGCCAATTCCTTCAGTGCAGCTTTGACTTCTCCCTTCAATACCATTGGTTCTTGATCATATGCCACCTCCTGAAATGGATGAAGATCGACCAGGTCTTTTTGGTACAATGACTGCATATTCCTTCCATCTTCTTTTAATACTTACTGCATCATTCGATATCTTGCCCACAGAATCTTTCAATATTGCAATTTGAGGCTTAAATTTTTTCCTCAGTTCTTTCAGCTGGAGAAATCCCAAGCATGTTCTTCCCTTTTAGTTTTCTAACTCCAGGTCTGTGCACATTTTATTATAGTAATTGGCTTTGTCTGCTTGAGCTGCTCTTTGAAATCTTCTGTTCAGATTTTTTATCTTTTCATTTCTTCCATTTCCTTTAGCTACTCCCCACTCAAGGGCAATTTTCAGAGTCTCTTCCAACATCCATTTTGGTCTTTTCTTCCTTTCTCATCTTTTTAATGACCTCTTGCTTTCTTCATGGATGATGTTCTTGATGTCATCCCATAATTCTGGTTTTTGGTCATTAGTGTTCAATCCATTAAATCTATTCTTTAGATGATCTCTAAATTCAGGAGGGATATATTCAAGGTCATATTTTGGCTCTCATGGACTTGTTTTAATTGTCTTCACCTTCAACTTGAACTTGCATATGAGCAGTTGATGGTCTGTTCCACAATCAGCTCCTGGCCTTGTTTTGGCTGAAGATATTGAGCTTTTCCATCGCAT
>NW_006921636.1:12403112-12445543 GCF_000298275.1 Orycteropus afer afer | reverse complement strand
GCATAGTAGATCATATGGTTGTCTGATTCAAAATGGCCAAAACCAGTCCATTTCAGCTCACTAATGCCTAGGATATCAATCTTTATGCATTCCATTACATTTCCGACTACTTTCAATTTTCCTAGATTCATACTTCGTACATACCATGTTCCTATGATTAATGGATGTTTGCAGCTATTTCTCCTCAATTTGAGTGGTGCCATATCAGCAAATGGAGGTCTCAAAAGCTTTACCTTATCCATATGAGTAAGGTTGGGTTTACTCTGATGATGTAGCTCTTTCCCAGTCCTATTTTGAGAGCCTTCTAACCTAACCAGACTATTCATAAAGTTGTGCGGTAAGGTATCAGGCAGTATTTCTTTGCTATTCATAAGGTTTACTCTGGCCAGTTCTTTGAGAAGTGGATGGCCTCTTCCTTCTTCCTAGTCTGTCTCAGTCTGTTATTGTTTTAATATTTGCTAAATATTTGTGCTTATCCTCTTTTTTTTTTATTTTGATGTGAAGGTTTACTATTTTTCTTTGAGGTTACCCTGTGATTTATAATTTTCTTCCAAAGTTTAAAGCAGTCTGTTCTATCTTGCAAATGTCTTGAATTCCTCACCACTTAGCAGTTCTGTAATTACACTTTTTTTTCCTCCTCTTTTTGGTCTGTAGTTGTCTTGATTTGACAATTGATATCTCTGGTTCCCTGTTTATAGTCTTGTAAACTTATTTTACTTTGGATATTCCATAACTGGGTTGGTTTCTGGGTTATGTCATCATGTGTGTTAATGGCTGGTTTTTGTTTGCTGTTGTTGGTTTTCTGTCCAAAGGACTCCCTGTAGCATCTCTTGTAAGATTGGTCTGGCTTTAACAAATTCCCTTAATTTCTGCTTATCTGGAAATCTCCTAATTTCACCATCATATTTGAGGGAAAATTTTGCTAGGTATATAATTCTTAGTTCGAAATTTTTTACTTTCAAGGTTTTGTATATACCATCCCATTGTCTTCTTGCCTGTATGGTTTCTGCTGAGAAATCAGAGCCATCATTGGTTGCCCTTTGTAGGTAACTTTTCATTTTTCTCGTGCTGCTTTCAGGATTCTTTCCTTGTCTTTGGTTTTGGTGAGCTTGATCATGATATATCTTGGTGATTTTCTTTTGGGGTCTATCCTGTTTGGAGTTCGTTGGACTTTTTGAATGGATATAGTCTCATCTTTCATCATATCAGGGAAATTCTCTTCCAACAAATCTTCAACAATTTTCTCTGTCATTTTATTAGTCTCTTCCTGTTCTGGAATTCCCATTACATGTGAGTTAATCCTCTTGATGGTATCCCACATGAATCTTCTGCTTTCTTCATTTTCTTTTGGTCTTTTTTCTAATTGATCCCCTACCAAAGTAGTATTGAGGTATATGTCTTCAGTCTCACTAATTCTGTCTTCCATTGGTTCAATTCTACTACTTTGCTCATTCAATGTGTTTTCTATTTCTGAAATTTTAGTATTAATCTTTTGGATTTCTATCTGTAGATTTTGTATCATTTCTAATTTTTCATTTATTTTGTCATTTTGTCTCTTCTGAAATTGTTCTAGGGCTTTGTCTGTGGTTTCCTTGATCTCTCTCTAAATCTTTGAAGGTACCTAAATATAATTCTTTTGTATTCCTTATCAGGGAGTTGCAATACTGTGTCTTCCTCAAGGATGTTTTCTGGGTCAGTATCCTGGCCCCTTGTTTCTACTACTTTATCTTGCTTCTTTGTGTGGACTGTGATGTTCTGTTTTCTCTGAAACATTGTGACTTTGTTGTATTTATATTTAATTGGTGATTATATGTAGGTGTGATTTGCCCCAAAATTTTCCTTTTTTTTTTTTTTGATATATCTGAATAAGCAGGGTACTGTGCTTTTCTATTTGTTAGTTGGTGGCACTTATGCCCTCACCACCTGTCTCCTGGTGGGTGTAATAGAGAATGAGATTGGGTGCACAGATCTCTGTTAGCTGTTGTGAAGAGCAGTTAAAGGTGAGTCAGGCTCATATTGGCTGTCTTGTATCATTGGCCAGTTGATGCAGAAATAAGTGGTGGCCTTCACTCAGTAGGTGGGGCTGCAGGAGGTATGGGAATGGCTGGGCCATATGGGCATGGTTGTGGTCTCCCACTCAGTTAGACAAAAACAACAATCAAAATAACCACCAAAAAGTAAAAACAAAAGGACAAAAAACATACATCTCATAAACACAGAAACAATCACCTGAAAGAGAAAGAAAGTCAGGAAAAAAAAGGCAATAAATGAGAATAAATATTTAAATAAATTATTTGAAAAGACAAAAGAAATATAAATAGAAAAAGAGGAAAAAAAAAAAAACCTCCACAATATCCAGGAGGGGGAACAATAACAGAGAAGAACTAGAGTGAAAGGATAAAAAAAGAAAAAAATATATGATGGAAACACAAAAAGAAAAACAAGGATGGGAAGAACCACAAGAAATTAAAAAATATATGGGAACCAGGAAAAGGGAATAGGGAAAAAAAAAAAAAAAAAAACCTAGAACCTGGGCAAGGGAAAATAAAGAAAAAAAATAAAAAGTAAGAAAAAAAAAATAATAATTTAAAAACAAATAAAACAAATCGGGGGGAGGGCTGGGCAGGGCACCCAGGCTCCATTGGAGCACACAGTCTGGGATGATGGAGTTCCTGCTGGTCCAGAATGTGGGTAGAGGTGGGAGATGGGCACACCTCTGTTCACCAAGAGGGTGTGAGCTACAAGAGTAGTGAGGTGAATATCGAACCTTTCCAATCGTCAGCCTCCAATGTGATTGCTCGTGCTGTCCTCGGCAAGCCCCCGGCAAGCAGAGTCAACTCTTAGGTCCCTGGGATCAGAATATAGATGCTGCCACTTTATATATCCAAAATGGCTATGCTGCTTGTAAATATTCAAGATGTCTGCACCTTTCAACAGCCGAAAATCCACAGCTCAGTCTGTCTCCTTTGCTGTTTCCCTTTTTAGTCATCAGCCACCAATGCAGTTTTCCATACAGCCCTTGTTGAGCAGGGGTTAATTCTCAGGTCCTAGGAGCTCTGGTAGCATAGTGCCTAAGGCATTTGACTGCTAACCAGAAGGTAGGCAGTTCAAACCCACCAGCCGCTCCATGGAAGGAAGACTGGGCAATCTACTTCCATAAAGATTTACTGCCTTGGAAACACAAAGGGGGTTGCTGTGAGTTGGATCCAACTTGATGGCAGTGAGTTTGGGTTTTTTTTGGAGGGGCATAGCACTCTCTAGCGGCCAAAGAGAGCAAACCTCTGAATTCCTGGAGAGCCAGAATCAATTAGCTGCCAGCGACAATGATGGTAGTGGTGGCAGTGATGGTGGGGAGGGAGGTGATGATGATGATGGTGGTAGTGGTGGTGATGATGATGGTGATGATGATGGTGATGGTGGTGAGGCTGGTGATGACTGCCACTCAATGAATACTTACCATTACCATGTGCAGGGACCATATGGGGTGCTGTTGCCCTAGGCAGTGTAGCATGTCTGAGCCCCCTTTCTGTGAAGTGAGCTGGCTACTTCACAGAAGAAGAACCTGAAGTCCGGAAACTGGCTAGTCAGTGGTGGACCCACAGAATTCTACCTGTATCAGTTGCCTCCTTTCCTGAACATCCTTTCTTCTCCCTGGGTCTTTATGACTGTCAAGAATACCAACCTGACACTTGTCTTTGTCAGACTCTGCTAAGCACCTTCATGTCCTATCACTTAAGTATGCCTCCAGGAGGGACAGTCATTATTTCCATTTCACAGATGAGTAGGTGGCAGGCCCAGAGAAATTTGATTGCTTACCCCAAGTCACATAGCAGTGAGTGGCCCAGGGGACTTTCAAACACAAACTCCAGAGGCCGCTTCCTTGGCCTCCGGGTTCCTGCCCTCCATTCCTCATCTTAATTGGGGAGGAGAAGGCTGAAAACTCAGTGTACCCAGTAGGGGGTGCTGTGTCCTTGTTGATAAGCCCTGTTTTCCAGAACTCCTGGGAGACAGACTACAGGAGGGTTGTGAGATATCTGAGCTTGAGTCTTCATTTTGTCCCAGAATCTAGTGGGATTTGGGGATGGGGAGAGGTATGCAAAACACAGCCCTCAAATGAGGGGAGCCAATAGTTCATACAAAAGGAAATGCAATGGCTTTTAATACATAAAAATATGCATAGCTTTACTCCTGATAAGAGAACCCTGCATTAATCCACAATGAGAAGCCATTATCTAGCAGACTGCAAGGGTGCACAGTTGGGGAGAGAATGGGGCAACTGGCACCCTCATAATCTGCAGCTGTGATTTAAACCTGGTTTGACGCTTTCAGAAGGCAATCTGGAATCGCTGTCAAAATTCAAAATGCATATGTATCCAACAGAACACTTGCATCCATCAAAACACTTGCACTCGACCTGTGCTAGTATGTTAGCCTCCAGTAGCACGTGGCTCCCGAGACCAGAAACACAGCTAGTCTAGATCGTGACATGCTCTATGTGTAAAATAAATACTGGCTTCTTTTGGCATTAAAAAATATTAAATAATGCCTTAATATATATATTTTTAATATTGACGATGTGTTAAAATGATAATAGTTTGGAAATACTGGGTTGAATACTTTTCAGAACCAACTCCCCCAGTTTCTTTTTTCTTTTTTTTAAATGTGGCTGCTAGGAAAGTTAGATTACATGTTTGCTAGCTTTTGAGGCTCACACTCTATTTCACTGGGCAGTGCTACACTAGTGTCGCCATGGCAGCACTATTTGAAATATTCCCAGACTAGGAACTACCCATCCCCTGTAAACTGTAGTGTCTCCATACCATGGAATACTGCATAACAGGGAGAACACATGAGTAGTAACTGCATGGAGCAGTGTGGATGAAGCTCAAAAATATCACATGCAAGCTCACAAACACACCCAAAATAGAACATATTGTCTCATTCCACTCCCATGGACTTGAAAAGAGGCAAAACCAATGCACTGTATTATAAGTCAGGAGGAAAATCACCTGGTGGGGCTAGCTTCAGAGGTGTTCACTTTGTGAAAATTCATTAGGCTACTTATGATTTGTGCTCAGTTTCTTGTATATGGTAGACATTGATAAAAAAAAAAAAAATTCCAGAAAACGAAAAATGAATCTGTCTTTTGACTCAGCAATCCCACTTTCAGGACTTAAATGGCAGATGTATTTTCACATGAGTGAAATGAAATGTGCACAAGGCACTCCATTGCAGTTTTCTTTTTTTACCGTAACAAAAGGTTGGGAGCAACCTACATGTTCCTCAATAGGGGCCAATGATGGAATCAATTCAGGTATGGGCATTCAAGGTGGAATTTTACATTTCTTATAATACTAACAAAATCTGGGGTGTGTTTTACACTTAAAAGTGAGGCATCTATAAGGAAAGGTGGGGAAGAATATCCAAGTATAACGGATCATAAGAACCCATGGGAGAACAATGTAAGATATGTGTCCATTTGTTTAAACATATGGAAATATTAAGCGATGACACCAAGACAGGAGAGATATTGAAATCCCAGACCGGTTCACCATGTACAGAGTTTAAGATTTTTAAAAAAGGTGGTCATGGACCTGTTTCAGGAGATTTCGCCTCTCACCTGCTCTGAGAGTATAAAGAAAGAGAGAGAGAGAGAGAGAGAGAGAGAAAGAGAGAGAGAGAGAGAGAGAGAAAGGGAGGGAGGGAGGGACAGGTGAAGAACATTGCTTTGGAGAGAGCAGCAGCTCTCAGTTGTGAACACTCACCTGCTGTCCACAGAAACAGAACACCTGTGAGCTCCCACTTGAGAAAGCAAAGGCTGCTGTGGACCAGGACAGAGGAGGCCAGTCCTGCATTTCCAGATGCAGGGGACTGGGAGGGTCTTTGGATCAGATGTGCTATGTGTTTAGGAGGGAGCAGACACGGGGTTATCTTGGGTACTATCTCGGAGGACCTCTTGGAGGGAAAGTGTGGTCTTAGCAGCAAGAAGTTGGAGCTGATAATGGATTCCTAAGGGATGATGAAGGAGTTGCAGGAAGACAGGTGTATCTACCAAGGTCAAGGGACCTGTGGAAGTAGCCATCTCTTTGGAACCCACAAGTGTTCTTCAACAGAAAGGGGTGGTTTTAAGTGAGTCCAGAAAGCTCAGGGCCAGCGAAGATGGTAGCGGCCCAAGTTCAGACCCTCTGTCTTCCCTCACCCTCTCACCCCAGCTCTCCTGGGCCTAACTGTGGGGGAGGAGAAACAAAGGAGCAACCACACAGCCATCCTCCTCAGGCTGCCAGCCCAGGAGAGGGAGAAGGTTTAAACCTGAATCAAGCTAGGAGTCTAGATTAGAAGCACGAATGGACATTTATATATATATATATATATATACACACACACATAGTGATTTGGGTGAAAGTTTACAGAGCAAATTCATTTTCCATACAGCAGCTCATACACATTTTGTCTCATGACATTGACTGTATCCCCACAATGTAACAGCTCTCTTCCCACTTTCTCTGTGTCCTTCTTTCCTATGCATTCCTGGCCCCTGAGATGCCTCCCTGTGAGAACACCGCCCTTCTGTTCTCCCATGACTGATCGTTCTAGGGAGTGCATCTCCCTGGTATAAATGTTCACCCTATATGCCTGTCTATTGTTTGGCTGGAAGGCAATATCAGACCTGAAGGGTAACTAGGGCCCATAGTCTTGAGGATCTCACCAGGCTCTATCAGACCAGTAAGCCTGGTCTTTTTTTTTTTTTTTTTTTTAATGATTTTAAATTTTGTTCCACATTGTTGTCCCACTCTATTCAGGATCTCCTGCACTGATCCATTTCTGAGTGGTTGACAGTGGTAGCCAGGTACCATCTAGTTCTTCTGGTCTCAGGGTCATATAGGTTGAGAGAAGTGTGAGTGGACATTTTAAATTTGAATCGAGACCATGTTCGTGACTTAAAGTGGCAGTAGAATTGTGTGGTAGGTGACAACCTGGCTCTCTGTACGTCCTCCCTCATTCTCTGGCAGGCTGGCCTGGGCTTGTCTCCTGGAAAAGGCAGAGGAGAAGGAGAATGAGAGACAGCAAGAGAGAGAATGGGAGAGGAGATAGAGAGAGGAGAGAACAAGGCCCTCAGGGTTAAGAGGCCCTGACTCCTTAGCTGTATGGCCTTTACTCACTTCTGTTTCCAGGACTTCAGTTTCCTCATCTGTCAAATGGGAATGATTATCGTATCATCACCTCCCATTGCTGTGGTGTGGTGAAAGCACTCTCAACCCATGAAAGGCTCACACTTTGCAAAGAAGTGACACTATCCCTGCCCTTAAAGGTGTTACACAGCCAGAGGAGACCAGAACTCAAGAGATGGCCCCAGACTTGGTGAAGGTGGAGCTGACTCTCACGTGGTGACCAGAGGAGAGAGGAGGGCCAGTGAGGCTTCCGGCAGGAGAAGAGAGCACTCTGTGGCTGAGCCTTAAAAGACGGTGGGCAGAATCAAGAAGGACAAAGGAGATGAGGTCTGGCCCGCCCAGGAGAGGACACACCATATGCAGAGGTGTGGCAGCTGGAACATACGTGGTATAGTGAAGGGTCCCCGGCCCCACTGTGTAAAGCAAATTCCCAAAGGGTGGGCCATTGGCTGGGCTGGGAGCTGACACACACTCTCATGCTTGTTCTTTGGCAGGATAGGTTTTTAAAAAAAGAATGAGATATTGAAAACAGACTATTGGGGAGGAAAGTATTCTAGGCGCGAGACGCCTGTCTCTGCAGCCTCTGGCTCCCCTCCCACCCATTCCCCAGCCCTGACGCAAGGCTGGCTGAAAGAAGGTGTTTCTCCCGGGATCATTCAAGCTGAGGGCTGGGCTGAAGCTGACCCCAGTCCTGCCCGGGCGCCAAACTCTGCACGAGGCTTAACTACACCCACAGCCTGACAACATGCCATAGGTCATGCTACACACCTGCCATGCTCCTGGACTCTTCTTCTCAAGGTGCATTCCGTTATTGGCCCATTTCCCAGATGAGTAAACTGAGGCCTAGAGAAGTGAATGGGCTCGCCCGTAGGCACACAGCCAGCCAAGGGTGAGTCTATCTGATTCCATTGTCTTATCCTGGGCTCAGGGTGTGGGCAGAGCAGAGAGGGGTTTAGGGCAGGAAGGAAGAATGTTCTAGGAGATACAGGGTTACTGTGAGAGGCAGTATGGTACAGTGGTTAAGTGCCTATTTCTAGAGTCAGATTTGGGGGTTGTTTGTTACAGCAGCATGACCTAGAGTATCCTGACAGATACAAATCATGATAAACTAAGTTGCATGTCTTTAAAAATGCTAAAAATGCTAAGGACTTACCATCTTTCTCTCAGGGGCAGCCTTTTTAAACAAAGTTGTGGGAGGAAAATGCACTGGCCAAGAAGCTAGGAGACCAGGATGCTAGACCTGGCCACTAACTTGCTGTGTAACTTTCGGCAAATTGCTTCGCGCTTCTGGTCCTAACTTTCCTCACCCTAACTGCCTACTTCACAGCAGTCAGCCGAGGACCAAATGAGACAATGGAGCAGGAAAGCTCTCAGCAAAGAGAGCCACTTGAGGGGCTGTTACTGTTATTACCCAGTGGGGTGAGGGCAGTGACTTCCAAAAGGCATGAGTCACTAATGGGGGAATTCCAGGCATCAGGAGGGGTGGTTCTGGGCAGCAAAGCTCAGATTCCACATAGTGCAGTGACCCTGACCCTGAGCCCTCTAGGGAACCACACCCTCTCTCCTTGGCTATGTGATGAAAGATAATGACATAGGCATCTGACCCTTTAGGGGTAGAGCCTGCAGTCCTCTGCCTCACATGGTTTCTTCAGAAAGGCCCAGAAAAGGTGATGCACTTGCCAGGAGTCACACAGCCAGACAGCAGTGGAAGCTAGACTTGAATTTGAAACTTTAGACTCCTAGTCTTGCACCACACTGCCTCCCACATGGTTCCAATTCTAGGGAGAGGAGAGCAGACATTTGCAGTAAACTCCAGAACAGCAATTTGGGGTGGGGATGGGATATCTGTGATCTCAAAGTGAGGACAGAACTTCCCTTTTCTGTCTCTCATGGCTGACCTAAGAACATTTCCCCTTATAGCCCTCTCTACTTTCCAAAATCTTGATTAATATTGTGACCACCAGTGACCATAATAATTGTGCCTGTTCCTTGAGCCCTTTCTCAGTCCCAGGCATGGAGCTGAGCATTTGAGATGCCTGGTCACATTTCATCCCTCCTTTAAGGTAGGAACCAGTGTTATTCCATTTGAAGGCCTGAAAATCTTAACTCAGTGGCATCTTCAACATCACAAAGTGAGAGAAGGCCAGAGCTGGGATGCAAACCCAGGCCCAGATGCTGTAGTGTCTGTCTACTGAAACATGACATTCTATCACTTTAGTGGGGTTTTGTAATAGCTCTGTGAGTAGAAGCAAGGGTGGAGCTGAATGTGCCCATCGTCCAGATGGAAAACTGAGGCTTGGAGCAGATTGGTGGTCAGCTGGCCAGGGCATGGTTCTGTCTAGAACATCTACTCTGAGGAAAAGAAGACCCTTCCCAGGCGTGCACTGGCCTGCCAAACCTAAGTTTGGCATGTAGGATGGGAGCAGGTAGTGGAATCTGAGTATGGACTCTTCCTCCCATGATAATGATGGCAGCCAGCACTCAAGGAGCACTTACTGGGTGCAAGGTCTGGTCCCACACTTTCTATCTCTTATTTCATTCATCATCCATGAAGGGATCAATTGTCCTCACCATTTTGCAGATGAGAAAATTTAGGCTCAGTAAAGTGAGCTAGTTTATCTAGGTCTCTGGGCTAGAAAGTTAAGATGGAATGGAGGTGATAAAGTCTGGCCTCTTAACCACTATGTAAGTCTGCCTCCCAAGGGAAAGAGGGGAGATGCAGCCTGAACATCCCCCTTCATGGCCCACCAGGTTCCAGGCCCCTGAGAGCCTATGGCGCTAAGACGCTATAAACACGTGGTTCTAGGAACCCAGAATTCCTCCATGGAGATACCAGTGTTATGATGCAACAGTTCCCCAATTGTCTGCCCCCCACAGAACAACACATGGGATGAAGACCAGAGGGCTGAGCCAACAAGGACCCTGGAGTGCTCCAAGGGGCTGCTGACTCCGTGGACAGCAGCTCTGACTGGGCCAAATTTGGCATCTACAGAAGCCCTCTTCTCCCTGTTTGAGCTCTTCTCATTACCAGCAACACTTACTAAATTTGGCAGCAAAAAAAAACCCAGATTGTCCGGACAGCCTGTCCAAACTTCCAGCTATGTCCTCACAGGCACATTCTCTCTCCCTGTTCCCCTGAAGGGTCAGAGTGATAGTCTGGGAATTGGATCTAGCTGGGGCTGGCCTTCAAGGTCATGGGGTCCAGCCTGGGGCATAAGAACAGTCCCTTAGACCTGAGACCTTAGCAGCTATCTCCCTAAGTCCCGTCATCCTCTGTCCTTCAATCCAGCTCAGGTCTAGGACCCCTCACTCACTCTCCCTCCTGCCTCATCCTTGACTATAAAACCTTGGTTTGCTCTGAAATAGAGGATGTTCAAGGAAGGAAGCCCTCTCCCAGACCCAGAGGCTAAGCCATTCAAGGTACTTCAGTTCCCTTGATAGGTTATTAGGAATAAGCTTGTGCATTGGCTAGGTTAAGTGATGCTAGCTGCTGTAACAAAGAACTCCACAATATCAGTGGCTTTACACCATGTTTGCTCCTTTCTCACTTAATAGTACAATGAGTCTTGGCAGGAAGATCCTGCTCCATGCAGATATTTTTGGAAGGAGACTCTCTGTTTTGTGGTTCTACCTTTGTCATCCTCAGAGTCCTCTCCATTCAGCAGGCAGATGAAGAAAGAGAGCAAAGATTGTGGGCAGGAGATTTTTATAGGCCAGTCCTGAAAGGCAATTATTCCTGCTCACATTTCATTGGCCAGAATTCAGTACACATGACCACATCTAACTGCAAAGGAGGCTGGGAAGTGTAGTCTAGCTGTGTGCCCAGAATGAAGAGAAGATGTCTATTGGTGAGCACTAGTAGTCTTCCATTGGGAGCTCTGGTAGCATAGTGGCTAAAGCACTTGACTGCTAACCAGAAGGCTGGCGGTTCAAACCCACCAGCCACTCCTCGGAAGGAAGGTTGGGCAATCCTACTTCCGTAGTGATACTGCCTCGGAAACCCAAGGAGGGGTCGCTATGAGTCGGGGCAGACTCAACGGCACATAACAACAACAACAACAGTAGTCTTCCACAAGCATGTGAACAAGATCCGGTCAATGGGACGTAAAGGAAAGTCTGCTGGGAGTTTCGGGTGTTTCCCTCCATTGTAAAAAGGTCACCAATTACTCTAAAGCAAAGATGATAAGATAAGGGGGGCAGGGAAACTAGAGGACTGGAAATGGAACAACAAAAGAGAATGTTGACACACTGAAAAATGTATGTGATGCCATTGAACAATTTGTATAGAAATTGTCAAATGGAAACCTAATTTGCTGTGTGAACTTCCACTGAAAGCATAATAAAATATTATTGAAATATATATACATATGTGGAGAGCAGTTCCCTTGTCCTTCCCCTTTCAGTTGTGTAAGGATGTGATATCAGAAAGCTTGGCAGCCATTTTGAGACCATGAGGGGTCAAACTTGAGGGACAAATTCAACACATTGAGGATGGTGGAGCTGCACTATGGGTCCTGGATGACATCCTTGAGCCTCTGACTTAACAAATCTTGGAATCACCCAACCACCAGATTTCTTGCTACAAGAGACCACAAAGGCCCTTTATGTTGCAGTTATAACTAGTAGGGTATTCTGTTACTTGGAGCCTAAAACCTCCTGATTGACACTCAGGTGTGAATGCTGAAAACAGCTAAGAGGCAAGACTATTCTGAACTTTGTGCTTTTGGGGGGTAGGGTGAGGGTACTGTCAGTTCAGACACAAAATGAGCAACTGCTCATTTCGTGCTCACACATTTACAGCACTAGCACTCTCTGGTGGTGTGGCAATTTCAACTGGGTGCTGGTTCTTCCTCTGTCTACCTGTTACACCCAGACACCACCCACAGTGGAGACTCAGAAGGGGAAGAGGGACTCATGGGTTGATCAGTAGCAGGTCATCCCCAACTGGGCACCTGGGTGGTCTCCTAAAAGTCTGGAGCCCTCTGTCCTGCCCCAGGGTGGAAACAGAACATTCCTTTCCAGACGAATGACCTTTGGGGTTTGTTTTGAGTAGAGATTCCTTTTGGGGAACGTGATGGCTGATGCTGGGAGCACGAGTCCCCAGACTTCACCCCTGGGAATGTGAGGAGGAATCTCCACCCGGGAGCTCAGTTCCAGGCCGCTCTCCCAGCTGCTGGGCTTTTGGGGTTGCACTAGCACCTTCCATCCCCAGGCTGGGGGGCAGCTCAGCATGGGAAAAAGAGCCCCAGCCTTCAAAACGAAGGAAACCTGGGGCCCTACTTCCTTCCTAACTGTGTAACTTTGGGCAGACGCTCAACCTGAAGGAGCCTCAGTTTGCACATCTATCAAATGGGCAATAATTATTATCTCCACCTCACAGCAGGTCTGGGACTAGGATGAGACTGTGCCTGGGGCTCAACATTTAAGGTGGCACCGGCTCCCAGATGCTAACCTTCCTTGTGCACCAGACTGAAAGGGAGTGCCTCCTTAAATTTGCTCCCTGGGCACCTCACTTGCCTCCCTCTAGTGCTAGCCCTGCCTCCCAAGGTTGCCATAGGGAGGAAATGAGACATTTTGTGCAAAGCACATCAGGAGAGTGCGAGCACTGTCCCTGGTGCTCACTCATTGGGAAATGCAACTATTGTCACTATTCTTCTTCTTCTTTGTTTTTTTAATTTTCCCAATCGCACCATGAGATTGTTGTTAGCTGCCATCGAGGTGATTCCGACTGATGATGAGCCCAGAGTAGAACTGCCCCATAGGGTTTTCTTGGCTGTAATCCTAACAGTAGCAGACCCCCAGGCTCTCTCTTCTGCAGTGTCGCTGGGTAGGTTTGAACCACCAACCTTTATGTTACCAGTCAAGCACAAACCATTTGCGCCACCATAAATTTTATTTTTTTAATTGAGGTGAAATTCACACCATATAAAGTTAACAAATCATGGCTGTGAAATCAACTGTGCATGAACTGTTGAATGTAAAACAAATCTGCTTTGTAAATTTGCACCCACAGCACAATAAAGTTAACCACTTTAAAGTTACAATTCAGTGGCATTTAGTGGATTCACAATGTTGTTCAGCCAACACCTATCTCTAGTTTCAAAAGACTTTCATCACTCCAGAAATATTCTCCATACCCATTAAGTAATCACTCCTCAGTCTCCTTTCCCCCCCGGCCCCTCCTACTCCGAGTATATCACACAAATACAATCCTACAGCAGGTGACCTCGTGTGACTGGCTTCTTTCACTCAGCATGTTTCCAAGGTTCATCCAAGTTGTAGCCTGTATCAGTACTTTATTCCTTTTCATGGCTAAATAATACTCCACTTCATAGATTACCACATTTTGTGCATCTATTCATTAGTGGATGGGCATTTGGGTTGTTTCTGCAATTTGACTGTTGTGAGTACCGTTGCTGTGAACATTCAGTGCGCAAGTATTGATTTGGATATCTGTTTTCAATTCTTTGGGACAGATGCTGAGGAGTGGAATTGCTTGGTAATACAATAATTCTGAAAATACCACGGACTGCCAGAAGAATGAACAAATCTGTCCTGGAAGAAGTGCAGCCAGAATGCTCCTGGAAGCGAGAATGGCCAGACTTCATCTCACCTACTTTGGTCATGTTGTCAGAAGGACCATTCCCTGGAGAAGGATGTCATGCTTGGTAAAGTGGGGCATCACTGAAAAAGGGGAAAGCCCTCAATGAGATGGATTGACACAATGGCCACAACGATGGGCTCAGATACAGCAAGGATTGGGAGGCTGCTATAGGTCCAGGCAGTGTTTCATTATATTTACACAGGGTCACTATGAGTTGGAGCCAATTCAACAGCACCTAACAACAACATGGTAATTTTATATTTAACATTGTTAGGAAGGGCAGGTAAGTATTGATTTGGGGAAAGATAGTTTATCACCAATGATGATGAATACTGAGGTTTGCTACTTGTAAAAATTAGTTTAGTTGTTTTTCTTTGTTTATTTTTTTTTCTGCCTCTGGCCGCCTTCTTTTGTAATTCGTCTTCTACAGTGGCCACCAGAGTGGTTATACATCCTGCCACCTGCAGGCCCTGCTCAGGACTCTCCAGGGACCCCAACCCCTAGGGTGGTCCAAAAGCCTTTTCCTGCCACTCCAGGCTGTTGCAGACACCCTTCATCCTCCCCACCTGTTGCCACACGCATGAGCCCTGCACATCGGGGGAAAAAGTGCTTGCTGTCAAGTTGATTCCAACTCATAGTGTCCCTCTAGGACAGAGTGAAACTGCCCCACAGCATTTCCAAGGCTATAATCTTTAGGAAGGCAGACTGCCACATCTTTCTCCTGGAGCAGCTGGTAGGTTCAAACCACTGACCTTTTGGTTAGCAGTCAAGCACTTAACCACTGTGCTACCAGAGCTCCTTCTGCACACCGCGGCTCTTACTACGCCACAGACATGCTGAGTGGTAGAGCTGTGCATCAAGGTGGCCCTGCTTCCCCAGAGGTGGGTTTATCTGCCTATGAACCACCCTCCCTTTGGATATGACTGCTCTGATCTCAGGAGCCTTGGGTCAGGCTCTGAAATCTGCCATGCTCTTTGTTACCACACCGGCATTTCAGGAAGTTAATCTAGTTAAAAATGCAGGCTTTGAACTTAAACGTAGGTTCGGATTCCAGCTGCCCTTACCAGCTTGTTGGACAAGTCACTTGACCTCTCTGAGCCTCAGCCTGCATCCTGAACACAGACTGAATGATAGACCTACTCCATTAGGTTGCTGAAGGGGGCCATGGGCACCAAGCTCTCCACGCAGTGCCTGCAACCGTCAGGGCTCACATAGCATCAGGTGTTCACCTGTTCATTCCACAGTCGTGACCTGAACACTGACTCAGTACCAGGCTCTGTGCTGGGAGCAGGGGATAGTCTATGTGGCCCCTGCTCTCACAAACACATGGACTGGAGAACAGAGGTTAAACTCACAATCACACCAATTAGTCACCGACTGCTGTTGCTAAGGAGAGTCTCACTTACTTTGGACATCTTATCAGAAGGGACCAGTCCATGGAGAAGGATATCATACTTGGTAAATAGAGGGTCAGTGAATAAGAGGAAGACCCTCAGGGGCAGGAAGGCATAGAAAAGAATGACACAGGGAAGAGGAAACTACAGGGAGGAAGTGGGAAGAGAGCTGTTACATTGTGGGGAATTGCAGTCAATGTCATGAAACAAAGTGTGTATGAGCTGCTGTGCGGAAAATGAATTTGCTCTGTAAACTTTCACCCAAATGACAATAAAAATTTAAAAAAAGGAAAAAAGAGGAAGACCCTCACTGAGCTGGACAGACACAATGGCTGCAACAATGGGCTCAGACACGCCTACTGTTCTGAGGACGGTATGGGACTGGGCAATGCTTCCTTCTCTGTCACACAGGGGGTCACTGTGAGCTGGAGACGACTCGGCAGAACCAAACATCAACAGTAGCCAACTCCTGGTGACTGTAAGTAGGGGTTGTATCACTCCCCTATTCTATCCTCTAGCCCCTTTGCCTGGAGCTCCCTGGAGGAGAATCTAAGTCTGACTATCCCACAATCTCAGCCCCTGATTCATGGCACCAATGATCAGCAATGTTTCTTAAATTGAAAAAAAAAAACAAACTAAACCAAATCCACTGCCGCCGAGTTGATTTTGACTCATAGTGACCCTACAGGACAGAGCAGAACTGCCCCATAGAGTTTCTAAGGTTGTAAATCTCTACAGAAGCAGACTGACACATCTTTCACCTACACAGTGGCTTGTGGGTTTGAAGGCCAACCTCTGTGCCCCCAGAGTTCCTTTGAAAAGATTTCTGTAACACACACAACAATTAGTATGTGATAATGACTGTTCTAAACACTTCACAAATATTAAATAATTTGATGATCTCCATAATCCTATAAAGTATGTACTATTATCATTGTCCCACTTTACAGATGGGGAAATTGAGGCACAGAGAAGTTAAGGGAACTGCTCAGAGTTATACAGCCAGGGAGGGGCACTGCCTGGATTTTAGCCTGGGCAGGCTGAGTGCCTGGGTGGTACGAATGGTTAGCACACTCACCTGCTAACTAAAAGGTTGGAAATTCGAGGCCACCCAGAGACACTGGAAGAAAGGCCACTTCCAGATCCACTTCCAGAAAAACCAGCCACTGAAAATCCGTGGAGCACAGTTCTTCTCTGACACGTGGGCTTGCCGTGAACCAGAGTTGGCTGAATGGCAACTGGTTGCCTGATCCAGAGTCCAGAGATCAGGCAACTTTCCCAGCTCTGGCACCTGGACCAAGAGGCCCAGGGCTGCCCTGAGGGACCTTGACCCTTCTCTGCCACCCTCCAGGCTCCTGGACCCTTCCCTCCCCAGGGTTGTAGAGGGAAACAAGGCCCAGCTGCAGCCTTTGATGTCCACTGCCAAGGTGACACTTTGACGACTAAGGGTGCCTAAGGGATCCCATCCCAGCAGCTGGACCAGCCTTGGGGCCAACGTTTCCGTAAACACCCGGTGAGGCAGTCCCACGTGGTCAGCCCTTGGGCCGCTGGCTGAGACCAGAGCAGCAGTGGTTTGGCTGACCCAGCACGATTTCCTCTGACATGGCCACTTCCACCCCCTCTGCCTGGCTGGGCTTCCAGTAATGAAGTGTTTGCTCTGGAGTTGTTGGGGCTGCCAGGGCTGGTGGGATGGGGCACTGGGGCCTCACTGTCCCCCTTATCCCCATGGGTCCTGGAAGCTGTCCAGACACCCCCTCACAGCAGCCAGGCAGCCTATATGCCCCTTGGGTCTCTGAGAGGGTGAACTGGCCTCCAAGGGAGCAGGGCTTGGGCTCTGAGGGCCTGGTAGGATCTCTTAGCTGCCCAGAGAAGCTTTGTTTGAGCTAAGCACAACTGCTTAGTGCTGGAAACACAGCTTTCTTTAGGGGAAGTGAAGGCCTGCAAGGAGAAGGGGAAGATTTTCATCCTGCGTCTTCCAGGCCTGAGGGAGGGCAGTATCAGGTTCCGACAGAAAGAAGTGTATGAATGGCCCTGAGACCTGGGCCAGTTCCTTCTGCCTTCTAGAAAATCAGTCTCCCTAACTCATGAAAGCATTGGACCAAAATTTTCCTCCTGGACTCTGTGGACTTGGAGGGACTTGGGGGCTGCTGCGGGTGGGAGAGTGCCTAGAGCCCACCATTTGCTTCTTCCCAGTTTTCCTTGGCCTCGTTTTAAATACTGAAGTTTGGCATGAGTCTGTGTTCTGAACAAAGGACCTGTTGCTAATAAATACTTGAAAACCACTGGGTATCGTCCCCCTAAGGATATCCAGGCCTGACGTTTTCTGAGGGGGGCTCAGGGAATGGGGCACCCCTCCTCCCCACCTGGGGACCAAGCTGATGAGTGGCCGATGACTCACCCCTTCTCAGCAGATCTCATGACTGGGAGCCCAGGCAGTGGTGGTGGTGGGAGGGCTAACCAATGTCTCCCCTCCCCAGCCCCCACTTGTCCCCAACACACACAGGGACTGGGAACAATTAACTCCCTCCCAGGCCAGGCCAGATGTTCACGTGGGCATTGGTTTTGCCGACCACATGTGACTCAGGGGCTCCCTTGGAGCTGGCAGAGTCCCAAAAGCCACAAAGGGCAACCCTGCCATGTCACAGCTAGGGAAACGGAAACCCAGAGGGGCAAAACTTGCCTTCACACTCACTCAGAGGTAGAGATGAGAAAGAAACCTGGGGTTCTCATGCCTGCCTCACAGCTTTGCTTCCTTTCTAGAGAGCCCCAAGGCCTTGGTCCCTATTTCCACCCCAGCCACAAATGCCCTCCCCAAGGCCAAGCTCCCTGACTCACTCACACCGGACCCTCTGTGACCAGGCTTCTCCAGTTTCTTCTCATCCCACTTCTCATCTGACTCTCAAAGCTTCATCCAGACTCAGCTATTCCCAGCTCCCCACACAGCTCCTGTTCTTGAGCCACCCGGAGGCCTTTGTTCCTGCCTGTCCCTCTGTTTGAATCCCTTCTTCCCCTGGACAACTCCCAACTCCTGCTTCAGGGCTCAGCTCAGGTGTCATTTCATCCAAGAAGCCTTCCAAGGACACCTCCCCCACCAGCCTCAGCACCTGATGCCTGCCCACCTAAGATACTGTGCTGTAATCACCCTTCTACTCTGTGAGCTTACTGAGAGTAGAGGCCTTACTTTTTCTTTTTTTATTTAGTAACAGGCTGTGTTTAACTATGGTGGCTTAAACACTATATTCAGTGTTTGCTGAATGGTTGCATGGATGGATGTATAGATGGATGGATGTATAGACAGACATTAAATGGATGGATGGAAGATGGATGGATGAGTGGATGAATGGATGATGGATAGATGGACAGATAGATGCATAGATGGATCAATAAATAAATGAATGAATGGACATACAGATGGATGGATGGATGACCGGATTGATGGACAAATGGATGGATGAGTGGATGGATGGATAGATTTATGGAAAAATGGATGGATGGATGAGACAGATAATGGAACCTGTAGGAGCTCAACAGTGAGAGGTAAGTCCCTGGAGATGGGACATTCTGACTGGTGGAGATGCTCTTGGATGGGAATACAGTAACTTAACCTGATACCTACCTCCTAAGGATGCCTGGTCAAGGGCAAAGCCACCTCTGCCTGGCGCCGGGTCCCTCCTTACTAAGTGGTCTCCTAAAATCTGGTAATTAATTAGACATCAGAGAGCCCACGGGAGCCGCCTCTGTCTCTGACGTTAGGAAGCTCCACAATTCTGAGCTCCGTCCTCATGCTTCCCTCTGGATCTGAGCCGCCACCACCAGAAATGTTTTCAGCCGTAGACACACAGACCCCCCACACCAGGAGACCCTAGAAAAACAGGTGTAGAAACTGAGGCCAAGGAGCTTGCCCAAGGATGGAATGCATAGCAATAGAGCTTGGGTTGCAGATTAGGGCCCCCAATTCATTAATTCATTCAATAAACATGTATTTAGCACCTAACCTGTGCCAGTGCCTTCTCCCTGGCGTGACAGGCCTGTAAATAAGTCTTCCTGCCAATTTCCAGAGCCCTTTGCATGTCCCATCATGACCCCCCAGCTCCCTCACAGGTTATCTGTGGTTCATCAGCTGAACCCCTGACATGTCCCCAGTGCCAACCCACTCACCCAGCAAATGAGAGCAACTTTACTGCCAGGAGCCCCCAGCTCACACTGGTCTGTGCAGCTATGTGCAGAGCAGTCACACGCATGTGCTGTGAGTGCCACATTCCACCCTTGGTGAGGACCATGTTGCTCTCTGCATGCGCATCCTTGCCAGCTCAGACTGAAGCCAAGTGTTAAGCTGTTCAAGCCCCACCATTGTCCAGGGGAGGCCACCATGGCACCTGGGCTTTCAGGGCCAGGAGCTGACCTCTGAACTCCTGCCCCACCTGAGGAATATGTGGCAAGAAGAGGCTGAAGAAGGACATCCGGGGGCTGGACTCTTACAGGCTAGCTAAGCAGGCAGCAGCCAGCAGTTCCCATGAGCCCCTCCCAGCATGGCCAGGGGCAGGGGCAGTGTGGAGGCAGCTGGCCTGGAGAGATGGAGCTTTGCATCTCTGGACTGGAGCCCAGACTCAGCAAGCCATGCCCATCTGCTAGGCACCTCTACCGCTTACGTGATGGATGTCACCTTGCTAAAGGCATGTAACAACTCAGGATACCCACTGCTGGCCAGTTGATTCCAACTCACAGCACCCCATGTGGTCAGAGTGGAACTATGTACACTCCATAGGGTTTTCAATGTTTTTTTTTTTTTTTTGGAAATAGATTGCTAGGCCTTTCTTCTGAGGAGCCATTGAATGGACTCGAATCATCCAGGGACTTGCGGTATTGTTGTAGTCATTGCTTTTGAATTCATTCTTACTCATAGCAACCCTATAGGACAGAGTACAACTGCCACAGTGGTTTTCCTAGGCTGTAGTCTTTAAAGGGGAGCTCTGGTAGCATAGTGCCTAAGTCATTTGACTGCTATACAGAAGGCTGGCAGTTCAAACCCACCAGCCACTCCTCAGAAGGAAGGTTGGGCAATCTACTTTCATAGTGATACTGCTTCGAAAACCCAAGGAGGGATTTCTATGAGTCAGATCTGACTCCATGGCAGTGAGTTTGGGTTTTTTAGTAATCTTTAAAGGGGCTGGTGGTTGGAACCCACCAGCGGCTCTGTGGAAGAAAGATGAGGCAATCTGCTTCCATAAAAATTTATAGCCTTGGAAACCCATACGGGTCGCTATGAGTCAGAAATGGCAGTGAGTTTGGTTTTAGGATCTTTACAGGAGCAGATTGCCAGGGGGTTTTCTCCTGCAGAGCTGCTGGGGGGTTTGAACTGCCCTCTTCTCAGCACTCAAGCACTTAACCGTTGTGCCACCAGTGCTCCTTGGACTCATGGTTGTAAGGACCAAATTAATAACAGAAAAATTTCTGGGAACAAATCAATAAAATAGAGAAAAAAAAAAAAAGAATGTAGAAGACCAACAAAACCAAAAGCTGGCTCTAGGAAAAACTTAATACAACAGACAGACTCCTAACAAGACTGATCATGATAAAAAAGGGATGATGCAAATAAGTAAAATAAAATACAGCAGTAAGAAGGAGAACAATGTAGACTTAAGTGATACCGCCTCGGAAACCCACGGAGGGGTCGCTATGAGTTGGGCCCGACTTGACGGCACATAACAACAACAACACAACAATGGAGATTGAAAGTAACTTAAAAACTATTATAAACATTTATGTGCTTATAAATTTGAAAACTTAGAAAAAGTGGGTAAGTTCCCAGAAAATTATAAAATGCCAAAATAGTGGTCCAAGGAGAAATAGACTTTGAATAGGTCAATCAGCATTACAAAAACGGAAATGGTGGTCAAAGCCTTCTCATCTCCCCAAATCAGACCCAGATGGTCTTAGGCGTGAGTTCTGCTAAATTTTAAAGTAGTTCATTCCTATCTTATACGAATTGCTCCAAAAAATGAAAAAGTAGTAGTTAAGGTTGTGTGTCAACTTGGCTGGGCCTGGTTGAGTGGCTGGGCAGCTGGATGTAGTATTCCCCATGATGAGACTGGCAATCAACTCCATGGTGGAATCTACTGTGAGCAGCTGAGTAGCTGCTTTACGGATGTGGTCTGCTTCCCGTATATAAGAAGCAGCTTTGGGAATGGTCTCTAGCTTATGGCACACTTGAACCCTGCACGCAGCCGAGTTGCTGTTCAGCAGGCTGCCATGCTCTGCTGATACTGGACTTTTAATGGACTTGAATTAATGGTCTGCCATGTGGTTTGGTAATATCAGGACTGTACCTTGTTACTTGTGGACCTTGGGTTTGTCAGCCTCAGCAGCTGAGTGAAGAAAAGCCTCTAGGCCAGGAGTAGGAGGCCATGCTGAAGCCCAAGGTTGAGGGGCTTTCCCCCGGCCCCTAGAGCCTGGCACTTTGAACTTGGACTTAAAGCCTCCAAACTGTAAGAGAATAAACTCCTGTTTGTTTGAGCCATTCCATTTGTGGTATATTCCTGTCAGAGTGACACTAGGTAACCAGAACACTGACCTAGCTTATTTTATGAGCCTTCATTCCAAAACTGAGAAAAAACAATATAGTCAGAATCATCACTAGGGCTGCTATCACCCAGTGTGGTCACTAATGGTGTCACAAACCCTCCCCCAGACCCCCTCTCATACCAGATCATACAGAATCCTTAGTAATGGTCATTATCCATTTTAGTCACAGAATAGTAAGTGATAAATATAGCTGTAAGTTGCTTAAATATACTATTTCTTAGACTACATGAATGCTAACAACAAAATCGTTTTATAAAAATTTTCTACATTGAATTACATTAGTTACAATATTATTAATCACTAAGCAGAGGCCTTTTTTGATTTTTCTCTCTTTTCTTTTAATTACTACTTCGTTCCTGAAAAAGTTATTGATATAAATTCACAAATCCTAATTCCACAAATACTGTAGCTAAAACACAAGAAAATGTGACAAAATCAGTCACTATAAAAACACCAGCGGTAGTGAAAACAACAGTGCAGGCATGTGGTCCGTGCAGACGAAACTACAAGTCAAAGAAAGCATCACTGTACGTGGGTAACAATGACAGCTCTGACCACAGCCCATTATTGTTGTTGTTGTCATGTGCTATCAAGTTGGACCTGAGTCATAGCTACCCCTCCTTGGGTTTCTGAGGCAGTATCACTATGGAAGTAGATTGCCCAACCTTCCTTCCAAGGAGTGGCTGGTGGGTTTGAACCACCAGCCTTCTGGTTAGCAGTCAACTGCCTTAGGCACTATGCTACCAGAGCTCCTCCAGAGCCCATTAGAAGGTTCAACAAGTAAATGAGCACAGAGTCTCAGCCTTGTAGGCCTATTGAAGCATGTAAGCTTGGCTTAAGAAAAATGTTTTTGTTGTATCTAGCTACAGGAATATTTTTATTAAAAATACAAGTTTCTGCTGAAACACTGCACAAAATTTTATGTACTGTCATTTTGATCTCATCCTTTGATTTAGTTATCCAATGCTCCTGTAACAGAAATATCACACATGGATGACTTTAACAAACAGAAATTTATTCTCTCATAGTTTAGGAGGTTAGAAGTCTGAATTCAGGGTACCAACCCTAGGGGAAGGTGTCCTCTCTGTCAGCTCTGGGGGACGTTCCTAGTCTCCTTTCGACATCTGTGGGCGTGGTATTCCTTGGAGATCCCCATATGTCATGGCATCAGTCTCCCCCTGGGTCTAGAAGATTCTCAGTGCAGGGACCCTGGGTCCAAAGGACACGCTCCGCTCCCAGCTCTTCCTCCTTGGTAGCAGGTCCCTCTATCTCTGCTCATTTATTTATTTTATATCTCAAGAGAGATGGAATCAAGACATAACCTACCGTATTTTTATGCAAATAACACACACATTATATGTGCAAGATCACTGCATGTTAGTTTCCTGTGCATGCTATGTGCATTTTACGTGCATATATTATTTACATGGGTTCACTATAGGCAAAGAAATATGGAAATCCTGTAGATTGTATCCTGCTTCCTTAACATAACAGCCTCTAATCCCACCTCATTAACATTATGTTGTTGTTGTTGTTATATGCCGTCAAGTCGGCCCCGACTCATAGCGACCCTTCCTTGGGTTTCCGAGGCAGTATCACTACGGAAGTAGGAATGCCCAACCTTCCTTCTGAGGAGTGGCTGGTGGGTTTGACCGCCAGCCTTCTGGTTAGCAGTCAAGTGCCTTAGGCACTATGCTACCAGAGCATAGAGGTTAGGATTTATAACACGTAAGATAATTACATCAGATCACAAAATGGAAGATGATTACGTAATAGTGAGACTCAAGGCCAAGCCATGTTGATACATAGTTTTGAGGGACACAATTCAGTCCATAACATCCCTTCTGATGGTGTCACCTGGTGTAGTTCACATCCCCCTTGGTACTCCCCTACTGATACCACTGAACACAGTAAAAGAATATTACAGGCCCATTCCATTGATAAACATGGATGACAAATACTAAATAAAATAGCTGGCCCATTTCAGCAGGGTGTTAAAATAATAACAATACAGCACGATCAGGAAGGGTTTGTCCCAGAAACGCATCAACATCAGAAATCTACCACGGTAACTTAGAGCATCATTAGATCAAAGGGAAAAAATCCAATGCTTATGTCAATTGATGCAAAAAGCTTTAGATAAGGTCCTTATAATGCTTAAAAGTCATTCTTAGAAAGCCAGAAACTTAAACAAATTCCTTAATTTGGTAGATTTTTATACTTACTTAAAATACTATTCTTAATGTTGTTGTTGTTAGGTGCCGACACCTCACAACTTAATGACCCAGTGTACAACAGAACGAAACACTGCCTGGTCCTGAGCCAGCCTCACAACTCTTGCTATACCTGAGTCCATCAGTGCAGCCGCTGTGTCAATCCATCTCACTGAGGGTATTCCCCTTTTTCACTGACACTCCACTTTACCAAGTATAACATCCTTCTCCAAGGAATGGTCCCTTCTGACAACAGGACCAAAGCAGGTGAGATGAGATGAAGTCTGGCCATTCTTGTTTCCAAGAAGCATTTCTGCTGCACTTCTTCCAGGATAGATTTGTTCGTTTTTTTTGGTAGTCCGTGGTATTTAGTATTCTTCGCCAACACCACAACTCTTCTTCGGTCTTCCTTGTTCATTGTTCAGCTCTCACATGCATATGAGATTATTAAAAATACCATGGCTTGAATTAGGCACACCTTAGTCTTCAAGGAGACATCTTTGCCCTTCAGCACTTTAAAGAGGTCTTTTGCAGCGATTTGCCCAGTGTAATATTTCGTCTGATGTCCTGACTGCTGCTTCCATTGGTGTTGATTGTGGAACCAAGTAATATGAAATCTGTAATAACTTCAATCTTTTCTTACTATTCTTAATGAGAAACTTCATCAAGGACAAGGCAAGAATGTCCATGTTCCTTGCTATTGTTTAGGGCTGGAGAGCTAAACTAAGGTTGTAAGGAAAGAGAATAAGAGGTGTAGAAACTGGAAGGGAAGAGAGAAAACTGTCATTGCAGATGGTCTGATCATCCACCTTGAAAAACCAACCCAGTTAGTTGACAAAGTGTTAGAACAAATGAGAGAGTTGAGCAAAATTGCCAGGTATGCCATCGGCAACAAGAGCCAACAGTATTTTTACAACAGCAATTACCAACCAGAAACACTGGAGGTAATGGTGACAAGGAAAGGTGTATATCTATCTATCTGTCTAAGGATCTCTGGTGGTGTAGTGGATAAGGCATTTGGCTGCTAACTAGGAGGTCAGCAGTTCAAAAGATGGGGCAATCTACTTCCATAAAGATTTACTGCCTTGGAAACCCAATGGGGGTCGCTATGAGTCGGAATCAACTTGATGGCAGTGAGTTTTTTTTTTTACTTCTTCAGGTCTATCTATCTATCTATCTATCTATCTATCTATCTATCATCTATATCTATCTATCTATCATCTATCTATCTCAATCTATCTATCTATCATCTATCTATCTGTCTATATCTATCTATCATCTATCTATCTATCTATCTATCTATCTATCTCTATCTATCTATCTCTATCTATCTATCTATCATCTATCTATATCTATTTATCTATCATCTATCTCTATCTCTATCTATCTATCTATCTATCTATCATCTCTCTCTCTCTCTCTCTCTCTCTCTAGGAGCTCTGGTAGCATAGTGCCTAAGGCACTTGACTGCTAACCAGAAGGCTGGCAGTTCAAACCCACCAGCCACTCCTCAGAAGGAAGGTTGGGCAATCCTACTTCCGTAGTGATACTGCCTTGGAAACCCAAGGAGGGGTCGCTATGAGTCGGGGCCGACTCGACGGCATATAACAACACAACAACAACATCTATCTATCTATCTATCATCTGCACACATGTATGTTGTCGTGTGCTGTCCAGTTGATCCAACTCATAGTGACCCTGTGTGATATAGGACTGCTCCATAGGCTTTTATTTAAAAAATAATAATAATAATAATAATTTGTTTTATTTTTATTGCTGTTGCTAATAATCTACACAGCAGAACATCCACCAGTTCAACCATTTCTCCACATACAATTCAGTATCACTGATGACATTCTTCAACATGTCCCATCGTTCTCACCCTCCTTTTCTGAGTTGTTCCTTCCCTCTTAACACAGACTCACTATCCCCTAAAGTTTCCTATATAATCTTTCGAGTTGCTGTTCTCACTTTGATCCCATATCATTTTTAAGAGAGCGCAGCACTCAAGGCTGACCTTGAGAAGGCTGACCTTCACCAGTGAAGCTAAACTGTTGTGCTTGGTTTTAAGAAGACTTCAGGGGGATGTTTTTGCTTTAAGACTTAAAGATGATCCCAGGGCAATAGTTTTGGGGGCTCACCCAGACTCAGTAGCTCCTCCTTTCGTAGTGTTTCCTTGGCTGTGACCTTGATGGAGGGTGGTGGCCGGGTCTTCCTCCCATGGAGCAGCTGGGTGGGTTCAACCTGCTAAGCTTTCAGTTAGCAACTGCGTGCTTAGCCGTTTTGCCACCAGGGCTCCTCATACACATATCCTCAAATATGTAGATAGTTCTCAGCTGCTAACCAAAAAATGGAAGACTTGAGTCCACCCTGAGGCACCTCGGAAGAAAGACCTGGCAATCTGGCTCCAAAAGATCAACCACTGAAAAGTCCGTGGAGCACAGTTCCGCTCTGACCCACATGAGGTTGCCACAAGTCAGAATCACGCCAACAGTAACTGGTTTAGTGGCAGCCCAAAGACTCATCAAGGTTCTCTGGGCTCTCACATCTGTCCAGGGACTCGAACCATAAATAACCAATCAGCAAAGTGGCAGTGCCTGCCACACAGTCTTTCCACACTTTGAGCTGTGAATGGAAGACTCATCATCACACTTCCATTCAAGAAACACTCTTGATGCCGGGCCCACGCACCTCCTCATCTGGTCTGGCCCCTAGGCTTCCCACGGTCCACACTCTCCCATCTTCAGTTATTAATAGGCCCCAAAAGTCAATGCTCTGACTGAGAGGGGCCCTCACAGGCGGCCGGTGACACGTCCATTCATCTCTTGTCACCTGCCCGGGCAGCAGCTGATCCATGTCTCCTTCACTCCCCACACCTGCCTCACCTCCTTAATTGTCAGCAAAGGGCCTCACTTCCTTTGTGATGATATACGTCTCTCTCTCCAACTCTCCCCTCAGACTTCCAGATCTCTCCTGCCTTCCTTGTTGCCTCAGAGAAAGAAGTGGTTTAAAGTGTTCCCCCAGGAAAATCTAATCAGTGGTGGTAGAGGTCTGAAGAGTGGTTACCTCAGGGGCGGAGGTCATAGCCTTGGAAGGGACATGAAGGAAACTTCTGGAAATGTATCTTGATCTGGGTGGTGGTTATAGGGGAATACAAACATGAAGAGTCAGCAAGCTGTACACTTTATAGAAGTAGTCCATGGTCAGCACTTTTCAGTGTATGTTACCCTTTGCAAAATTGGTATAGTAGAGATGTCTGAGCTCCTCTAACTTCACAAGCAGGCTGATTCCTATGAGGCAGAGGTCAAACACGCCTTCACCTTCCAACGTTTTTCCAATCCTGATACCAACCATCTTGCCCATGGCACTGTCTATGTCTCTGCTGGGTTTGGTAATTAGTTGCAATGGGCCACACAGAGCTCACAGACTATACTCACCATTATGGGGTTTATTAGGAAAGTAACAGGTTACAGTTCAGGATCAGAAGCTACTCAGATACAGTTGTTCAGTCAGGACAGCCTCTTCTCGGCAGTGCCTGCAGGCCTGACTCTCTTTGGCCCTCCTCCTCTCGGCCCCGTGGCCCCTCGCCCTCTGTCCTACTCGACCAAGCATTACAAAACGCTTTTGGCTCTGCCAATGCCAAGTGTTCAGAGGCACCCCACTCCACCAGTAAGCCTCCTGCCCCACAGAGAAGGATCTGTTTTGAGGGTGTCAGAGACATGGCTTGGTTTACAAATAGACTTGAGCTGAAATGCTTGCTGGCTGAAGTTCAAGAGCTCAACTCTTAGGAAAGCAAGAGGTCTTGGGTGAGGACAACCTCCCAGAGCCTGGGTTTCTCATTCATTAGGAAGGAGACCCTGATGCCCTGTGCTCAGCACCCTCTCTGTACCCTTCAGTAAGTGCCAGCCACACTGTCACCTTCTACTTCCAGAATAGGTAGTGCTGTCTGCTTTCTCCTGGCATTTGCACATGCTATTCCGTGTGCTTGGAACACTCCAGCCTCTCTAGCCCCTCTTTTCTTGGCTCTCTGAAACGGCACCTCCTTCAGAAAGCGATCCCTCACCCTAGGTGTCCCCAGGAATGGCCCCTGGCTGTTTTCTTACTGTCGTTCCTGCTCTAGACCTTGTCCCTAAGTCAGCGTTGTATCTCCAGCCCCTAGCAAAAGGGGCTTTAGAGTTTGCAGAATTAAGCTAAATGGATTTAGTTCAACCAGATCTTTGACCTAATGGTGCCCAGCAAGTGCTGGGCACACAGTAGGCCCAACCTACTCGGGCTCAACCTCCGGAGCCTGGAAAACAGGCCGTGTGGAGGCCCCATGCTGCCAAGAGCCAACAGACGGTCCAGAGAAGTTTTTGCTCTGGGTCACACCCGCCTCTGGGCAGCTGCCAAGCTCCCTGCCAGAAACCACAGGCTGCCCAGAGTCCGGCCACAGGGCTGAGAGGGTTTGCGTCCACCCTGCAAAGGAGGGTCTGCTGAGCGCTGCCTGGATCAACAGCCCCCCTCCTGGGGTCCAGCAGAGCCAGGAACAGGACTCAGCAATCACAGCAGTGGCCTGCACCAAGCCCCTCTGGGACTGGGAAGAGCTAGAGGGGCCCCTGCCAGCCTGTCATAGGCTCCTGGTATTGGCGCTGGCTTTCACACGTGAGTGTGCACTCTCTCTCACACACACTAGCAGGCACCCTCTTGGTGGCCTCCACAGTCCCACTGTCAGGTAAATGGGCTTGTCAGAGGAACAGGAAGCTGGGGAGAGGCGGACAGAATGAAAAGGGTAGTCTGTGTGTGTGCGCATGCGTGTGTGCGTGTGCGTGTGTGTGTGTGTGAGACTGTGTGTGTGTGTGTGTGTGTTTGCCTGGACTGACCTCACAGCTGCCAGAACATAAAGCCTCACCGGTCCTGCCTCCCAGGCTCAGAGCTGGCTCTGCAGGGGACACAGTGACATGAGAGGCACCCCACTGACCCATCTCCTCTCCTGCTCTCTCCTCTGCCTCCTCTCAAAGGTAAGGGGGGCCCGGGTCCCTAAATGCACCACTGACTTCTTCAGTGTGGTGGGAGGGGTCTGGGAAGCTGCAGGATCATAGCCAAGGACCCCCTGGCAGAACCCCAAGACAGGCTTCCCTCCCTGCACCCAGACAGCTGTTCTGGCCGGCTCGGCTGGGTGACCTCAGGCAAGTCCCTTCTCCTCTCTGAGTCTCACTTCTTCCTCTGTCGAATGGGCACAGTGGTGAAGAGGTCTCTGTGGTGCTCGTGTGTGACAATGCATCTCAAGGGCTCAGCACGGGGCCTGGGATGTGATGATGTTCAGAGAGGGCTGTCATGGCTGTTACCAATCCCCACGGCCCCTCTACAAAGCAGTCAGACATCCTCATTGTAAGTGGGGAACTGAGACTCAGGAAGGGACGTGCATTGTCCAGACAAGCCAGGATTTGAATGGATGTGGATGTCTAACTGATTGGCAAGGTCACCCTGCAAGGGCATGCATGCTGTTGGGGCCTCAGGTGGTGACTGGCTGGCCTGGCTCCAAGGGCACAGGGAGACACCTCAGAGGAATAATGAGCTGCATGGGACAATTATCAAAGGGCTTGTAGAGCATCCACCTTGCCTAACACACACAACCCCATAAGGAGTTATTGTCTTAATGTTCAGTCAAGCGAGGCTCAGAGAGGGTAGGCAATTTGCCCAAAGTCACACAGCCAAGAAAAACCAGAGCAATAGAGGAGGGGCATGAGTGTGTTCGGGGGGAGGGGGGTCTCTAGTCTGTGCTTCTGTCCACCTTGAACCTGGACCAAGGCCACAGCTGTCAGGCCCTTGTCCCCTCGGGAAATTCTGGGTTTCCTGTGTCATGGGGATTGGCCCTACCATGAGCCAGGATCACGCTGTATTTTTATGCTTCTTTGAGGAGCATGGGGCCAGGTTTTTCTCCTCTAGGTCTGGATCATGGGGCCAAAGGAAGCTGGAGAACTAACCCTAGCATCAGTCCTGTTGTCTGTATTCCCAAGTAGGACAGACAAGGCATGACACTAGGACAGGTGGCTTGGGTAGTTGGAGCAGGAGACTTGGGTTCTGGAAGGGAGAAGGGGCCTAGGATTAAATGAAAGATCAGAATTAAGCTGTGCTCCACTCAATGTTCATCCCCTCCGTTCTGCCCCGGTCCCAGGGAAGTGGGGACTTAGTCATCGCAGGCACTGAAAGCCACAACCATCCTCAGACAGAGAACTCCAAGTCTTCCAGACAAGCTGTAGGCTCCTGGGCTCAAGGCTGTGAGGGGCGGGGACAGAGGCTCAGAAACAACAAAGTCATGCTTTGCTGGCTGTGGCCCCTTTAATCCCTGCCCTCACCCCGACAAAGGTGATCTTCGTCCCCATTTACACAGCAGCTAATTGATATGATCAAAGTACTTCACTCTCAGCTCTTGCCCAGAAGACTCCATGTCCAGTGCTCTTACCACAGAGCCTCACTGCCTGGTGACCTCAGCCAGGCTCTGGGGAAACTGAGTGCTGATGGGACCACTTGAACACAGGCCAGGTGGCTAGGCAGGATGAACACAGAGGGAGGCTGGGAGAGGGCACGGTGCCCCTTCGCCATGTGAAACCCCTTTGTAACTTACTCCTCTTGAACAAATGAGTAAATTGAGGCAGACGCCAAGCTGGGGTCAGAGCCCCCAAGGATAAGGGACAGGCGCAGTGATTAAGAGCTTGGGCCTTGGATTCACATGAACCTAGATTCCAGCCCTGACTCGTACTTCTTATTGGCTGTCACTATACTGCTTTCAGCCTTAGTTTCCTCATTGTTACAATGGTTATAATAACAGTGCCTCATGTTAGAGGGTTAAGGTGGACAATGTATCACAGCACTTGGTACACGGTGTGCCTGGGGTATTGTGGGCTATCATCCATATTACAAATAGCCTCTCCTGGGTGTCAAAACCTGCAGAACCCAGCCCCTGCCAAGCTGGCTGGGTTGCGTGACTCTAATGTAGGACCCAGGCGTAAGACAGAAACCTATTAGCTGGTCTTCCTTGTTCGGGTGGGGAGGGAATGGAGAGTCAATTTTGGTCCGAGTTCTCCACTTCCCAGTAACCAAGGGAGCTGGCTTGGAAGGGACCCAGAGTACAGCTTTCTGCTTCTCCAATCAGTTCCATGAGAGTCATCCAGGGATGTAAGCAGATTCAGAAGGTGAGACCCGGGGTGCTGCATTTCTAACCAGTTCCAGGTGATGTAAGTGATGCTGGCACGGACCACACTTTGAGGGCCAAGTGAGGCCATCTTCTCTAGAATCACGTATCAGCCAGTCTCCTGCTTGAAACACCTCCAAAAAGGGCGTCAGACACACCCATCTGTATCACCCAGCGCAGTCTTACATGGGTAACCTCCTCCGTGACACTGCCAGAGCAGGTCTGACAGTTTGTGGTGCCCCTGGTGGCCAGGATGGGCACTGCAGGCCACTGCGAGCAGGTTTGCAGGACTGGGAGGTATTAGGGGTGAGGTGCTGTTGTTGTTGTTATGCGCCGTGGAGTCGGACCCGACTCATAGCAACCCCTCCTTGAGTTTCCGAGGTGTTATCACTACGGAAGGAGATTGGCCAACCTTCCTTCCGAGGAGTGGCTGGTGGGTTTGAACCACCAGCCTTGGGGCAGGGGGAGGCAAAGGCATCATTTCCTGCTTGGGGGCCACACAAGAGATAGGAAGTAATTAATTTTATCCTCCTAGAGCCAATCTTCCCTCTTCTAGATAGAACCCTCCAGTTCCCAAAGGAACCTACCAATTTAAAGATCCCCAAACACCCTCAAAGCAAACCGGCCGCCATCAGGGTTTATTCCAACTCGTGGCAACCAGTGTGTTTCAGAGAAGAACTGTGCTCCACAGGGGTTTGTTTTTTCCTTAATTTTATTTATTTTTGTTGTTGTTGTGAGACTATACACAGTAAAACATACACCAATTCAACAGTTTCTACATGTACCATTTAATGACACTGAGTTGGGCAACCATTTTCACTTTTCTGACTTAAACATAAACTAAGGCTCCTATCTAACCTTTTGAGTTGCTATTGTCAATTTGATCCCATATAGATAGTTCTTAAAAGAGCCTAATGCTCAAGGCTGACATGTTTCACTAGTTAAGCTAACCTATAGTTCAGTTTCAAAGGAGCTCTGGTGACGTAGGGCCTAAGGCATTTGACTGCTAACCAGAAGGTTGATGGTTCAAACCCACCAGCCACTCTGCAGAAGGAAGACTTGGCAATCCACTTCAGTAAAGATTTACCGCCTCGGAAACCCAGAGGAGATCACTAAACACTGCCGTGGAGTCGGATCCGACTCACAGTGATCCCTCCTTGGGTTTCCGAGGCGTTATCACTATGGAAGTAGATTGCCCAACCTTCCTTCCGAGGAGTAGCTAGTGGATTTGAACCTCCAGCCTTCTCGCTAGCGGTCAAATGCCTTAGGGACTATGCCACTGGAGCTCTGGAGGAGATCACTATGAGTCGGAATCAACTCGATGGCATCAAGTTAGGTTTTTTTTTTTGGCATGGTTCAGTTTTAAGATGACTTCAGGTTTAAGGTTTAAAGATTATCTCAGGGCGATAATTTCAGAGGTTCATCCAGCCTCCATGGCTCCAGAAAATCTGGAGTCAGTGAGAATTTGAAATTGTCATCTTCATTTTCCCCCTTCTGATCAGTAGTCTTCTATGGAATCTTTGACCAAAATGTTCAGTAATGGTAATTGGGCACCATCCAGTTCTTCTGGTCTCAGGGCAAAAGAGGCTGTTGTTCATGGAGGCAATTAGCCACATTCCATGTCCTCCCCCTATTCCTGACTCTCCCTCCTCCTCTATTGCTCCAGGTGAATAGAGACCAATTGTTGTCCCTTGGATGGCTGCTTGCAAGCTTTTAAGATCCCACGCACTACACAGCACCCTAGGAAGTAGAACCGAAGCAGTAAAGGCATGTTATTAGGCCAATTAATTGGGATGCCCCATGAAACCATGACTCTAAACCTCCAAACCAAGGAACCACATCCCATAAGATGTTTGATTGTATATAAGCAGCTTCAGCAGCTACTCTTTTGTGTGTGTGTGTCATTGTTGTAACACAACTTTTGCTAATTCAACTTTTTACAGGTGACCAGTCATTACAATTACTGACAGCAATTACAATAAGCAGCTCTGCAACCCTACCCTCAATTAATGTGACTTCTATCACCATTAACCCCCTTTTACCTCTCCCTTCCAGCCCTGGTAACCACTAATAAACTTTGGCTTCTGTACATTTGCCTTTGCTTGTCTTTTTATATAAATGAGGTCATGTAGTATTCGTCCTTTTGTGTTTGGCTTATTTCTCTTAGCATCATGTCTTCAAGCCCCACCTCCACAGTGTTTGTAATGGCTATGATCTTTTAGAAGTGGATTGCCAGGTCTTTCTTATGAGGCATCTTTGAGTGAATTTGAATCATCAACCTTTTGGTTCATATACAAGCACTTAACTGTTTGTGGCACCCAGGGACTCCTAAAGCAAAGATCAGTCCCTCACCAATGAGTCCACTGGGAACATCTTGAATTATGCCAACCTCTTGGTCCCCACCTTCAAGCAGACATATAGGAGTTCATGTTTTTCCTCCAGTTTTCTATGGTAGTGGGTTTGGTGTTGGGAGTTGTAAAATATGCAGTGGGGCTCTCTGTCTAAATGACACATGTCTTACTGTTTGGTGTTTTTTTGTTCCGGGCGGGCAGTCAGGACACTTGGGTTGATGCCTTGACTCTGCCACTGGACAATACCCGGGATACCTGGCTCAGGTGCCCATTACAGGAAAAGTCCATCCCTGGGTGCTCACTGGCGAAGCAGGCATTTGTGGAGGCAGCTGACACACTGTCCCTTTTGGCCAGGCTCTTTCTCTCTCTGGACCTCGGTTTCCCCATCTGTACATCGGGTGGGGGCAGAGTTGGACTGGATCAGAGGGGCTGAAAACCTAGCTGTGTGCCAAAAGCTTCTGGACACTTTGTTACTGACACAGAGCCCAGGAGTTTGGACTTGGTAAATCTCAGAGGGTCCTTGAGACCTGTATTTTACCAAGCTTCCTGGCTGATTTGCTCAACCCAGGGTTGGGAAGCACACCCTCGATGGCTCCAAGATTAAAAACGCCCACAATACCATGTAATTTCTGCAGCCCTCAAGGTAAGTATCCACAGTCCACATGCTGGAAAGGGCTGCTTCAATCCACCCCTTCGTTGCTTTTGCCTTTCTGTAAGGTTCTAGAGGGCAGGGCCTAAGCCATTTCAGGTCACTAACAATGATGACTGTCACAGATAAATATACTGAGCAGCTCCTGTGTACCAGGCCATGTACTAAGGGCTTAACATGCCCCTTTTCATGTCCTCCTTGAAATAATCCTTTGAATTAAATACTATATTTTCCTCATTTTTCAGATGAGGAAAGTGGTTAAGTAAGTAAGAGGCTCAGAAAGGTTAAGTAACTTGCCCAAAGTCACACAGCTAGTAAGAGGCAGTGCTAGGGCTAGAACTCTAGTCCAGCATCCTTGCTCACGGCCACAGAACTGGACAGCCAAGGCTCAAGGTCAAATCTGTATGACTCTGGGCCAATGCATGGACCCCACATTGCCCAGCCTGGCAGATAAGTGGCTAGCTGTGAGGGTCTCACTACCTGCCTTCAACATCAGTGGCTGAGTGAGGTCTCTGTTTCTGCAGGTGTGTGCCCAGCTGTGCCCAACACCGTGTACCTGCCCCTGGCCGCCTCCCCGATGCCCACCGGGGGTGCCCCTGGTGCTGGACGGCTGTGGCTGTTGCCGGGTATGTGCAGGGCGGCTGGGGGAGCCGTGTGACCACCTCCACGTCTGCGACCCCAGCCAGGGCCTGGTCTGCCAGCTTGCGTCGGGCCCTGGCGGCCCGAGGGCCGTTTGCCTCTGTAAGCAGGTTTGCGGGATGGATGGAGGGGGGCGGGCAAGGCCACGGGTTCTCAGTCCATAAGCAGCCTCTTCACTCTAGCTCCTCTCCCTCTCACTTCACGTCCACTCCTGTCAAACCCCCAAGTGCACCCCCAACATTCCCCGTCTTGGCCTTTGCTGGGACCACGCCTACTGTCTAAATAGTCTTTCTCCCACTCCTTCTGGTCCAAGTCACAGCCAACTTCCACCACTTGTCTGTCAGTTTGCCGTACTGCGGTGGCTTGCGTGTTGCTGTGAGGCTGGAGGCTGTGCCACCAGCACGTCAAATACCAGCAGGGTCACCCGTGGTGAATGGGTTTCAGCAGAGCTTCCAGACTAGGATAGAAAGCAAAGGATTGGACCATCTGCTTCTGAAAACCTTGGCCAATGAAAACCTTATGAACGGCAATGAAACACTGTCTGATACTTTACAACTCCCTACACCAAACCCACTACCATCGAGTGGGAGCCGACTCATAGCGACCCCATCTTGGGTTTCCAAGGTGGTATCTCTATGGAAGTGGATTGCCCCATCTTCCTTCCAAGGAGTGGCTGGTGGGTTTGAACTGCCAGCCTTCTGGTTAGCAGTCAAGTGCCTTAGGCACTACGCCACCAGAGCTCCTGCAACTCGCAAAGCCAAGCTCAACTACCTCCTCCCCCGAGAAGTCATGCCAGATCCCACACTCTGGGGGTCACCATCCCACTCTTCCCTTACACACTTTTGGGAAAATAAAGGCACGACCCTTCATTCAGGGAACAGTATGTGGCAGGCATTGTGCTAAGCACTCACTACACACTACTCACACTACTGCTATCAATACTTCCAGACCCATTTTACAGAGGATGAAACTGAGGCCCAGTCTCCATCACGCTTAATGGCACACAGCTTGAGGCCCTGGTCAAGCAGGCATTAAAGTCGGCATTCCCTCTGTCTCCCTCCTGGATGGAGAGCCGTGGGCCTACAGTTTGAGTCCAGGACTTGCTATTTACTTGTGACCTTGAACAAGTGACATCTTTCACCCTTCTTCTAGGCCGCAGTGTCCTCGGATGCATTATGGCATTTGTAACGTGAGGTTTTCCCACCTAACCCTAGTGACACCAGGCCCAGATGGGTCTCTGTGGTGGCGGCTGTCTGCATTTTAGGCTGTTTGGTAGCTTCCCTGGCCTCTGCCCACTAGGTGCCAGTAGCAACCCTCCAAGTTGTGTCGACTAAAACCATCTCCAGACGGTGACAACCGTCCACTGGGGGCAAAATCATGCCTAGTTGAGAACCATTTGTTGTTGTTGTTGTTGTTGTTATGTTCCATCTCATAGCGACTCCTCCTTGGGTTTCCGAGGCAGTATCACTACGGAAGTAGATTGCCCCATCTTCCTTCCAAGGAGTGGCTGGTGGGTTTGAACTGCCAGCCTTCTGGTTAGCAGTCAAGTGCCTTAGGCACTATGCTACCAGAGCTCCCAAAAGGTCAGCCCACTGCGTTGGCCGGGAATCGAACCTAGGTCAACTGCGTGGAAGGCAGCTATGCTCACCACTATACCACCAACGTAGGGAAATATGGAGAAAAACACAGGGGCATATGCTTTTAAAATAATCATACTAATAAGGCTTGTACCTCTTTCTTCTCTATGCATGTCCATTTTATAAAAATAACAGTGACAGAGAGAAAGGCCCATGAATCAATAAAAATGAGTTCATAAAAAAAAAAAAACCTTTAATAACCTGTTTTTTTTTTTCCCCCCAAAGGGTGGGGGGAGCTCTGGTGGCATAGTACCTAAGGCATTTGAATGCTAAACAGAAGGCTGGCAGTTCAAACCCACCAGCCACTCCTAGGAAGGAAGGTTGGGCAATCTACTTCCGTAGTGATACCGCCTCGGAAACCCAAGGAGGGGTCGCTATGAGTCGAATTGACTCGATGGCAGAGTTTGTTTTTTTTAAAAAAATCTGTTAAAAAAACTTGCAGATAGATAGAAAATTATCAATAGTAAGTTCTTGTTAAATGCATTATTTAATTGGGGGCACGTGGTCATGAGAAAGGAGAAATGTGTTATATAAACACATAGATGGTTGTTACTGAAAATGTATCAAAAAACCATTACCACCAACGTCTCCAGGAAGCCCCATTGTTCCTTCCTCATTCAGACTCAGGGAAGGTGACTTTCACATCATCTCTCCCCTCCTGACCCGAGAGTCCCTGGAGGCAAGGACTGTGTCTTACTCTTGCCCAGGAGCACAGTGCTTGGCATGTAGGAGATGCTCAAAAAATACTTCCTGAATTATAAGGGGTGAGAGTGATTTCATCCAGTGTGCTGAGCCTCATGCCAGGCATTCACTCAGGGGGCACCTCCTGAGGTTCTATGTGTCCTGTGGGGGGAGAGGGTGCCATGACGACACAGCCCCACCCTCAGGGAGTTCTCCTTCAGTGGAAGAAGCTGAGGGCTTTGTTCAAAGAGTGTTTCATGAGCACCTACTACATGCTAACTCTGTACTATGGGCTGTGTACATATTACACACAATTGAAGGTACAGATGCAGTATTAAGGTGACTCAGAGAGGTTAGGCAACTTACTCAAAGCCACACAGCCAGCAAGTTAAGCCCTGACCTAACACTGATGCCTGCAACACAGCAGGTGGACAACAAAATCTCAGAGTGTATGTAATACTTATATATGCTTAATATATGATTATTATAATTATATATTATATAAATTAATAAGAATGACAGCAACACAGTTGTTGTTGTTGTTGTTGTTGTTGTTATATTCTGTGTAGTCGAGGTCAATTGAAAATCTTTGTGAGGGCTATGTTATATGTGGAAGCTCTGGTAGCGTAGTGCCTAAGGCACTTGACTGCTAACCAGAAGGCTGGTGGTTCAAACCCACTCCTCGGAAGAAAGGTTGGGCAATCTACTTCTGTAGTGATATCACCTCAGAAACCCAAGGAGGGGTCGCTATGAGTTGGGTCCAACTTGACGGCACATAACAACAACAACAATGTTATATGTATCACTTCACAATTGTTTCGGTTCCCTAGTGCCTCTCTGACAAGAATATACCACAAATGGGATGGCTTTAACAAACAAGTTTATTCTTACAATTTTTGGAGGCTAGAAGTCCCAGTTCAAAGTGCCAGGCTCTAGGAGCTAGGTGAAAGCCCCCCAACCGTGGGCTTCAGCTCTGCCTCTTGCTCCCAGCCCACTGAAGCTAGAGGCTTCTCTTAACTCAGGCAGCAGCTGGCTGCTGTGGCTGACAAATCCAAGGTCAACAAGTGAAAAGGCACAGTCTGGATGTCACCAAACAACACAGGAGTCCACTAATTCAAGCCCAGAAAAAGTCCCAAGATCAGCAGGGCAGGGCAGGCTGTTGAATAACGACTCGGCTACGTGCAGGGTTCAAGCCAAAAAGCCAGAGAGCTCCCTCAAAGTTGCTTTTTATATACTAGAAGCAGAGCACATCCCTAAAACAGCTACTCAACTTGTTGTTAGGTGCCGTCGAGTCATCTCTGACTCATAACAACCCCATGCACAGCAGAACGAAACACTGTCCAGTCCTGTGCCAGCCCCACGATCCCTGCTATACCTGAGCCCATCGTTGCAGCCACTGTGTCAATCCACCTCGTTGAAGGCCTTCCCCTTTTTCATTGTCCCTCCACTTTGCCAAGCATGATATCTGTCTCCAGGGAATGGTCCCTTCTTAGAACATGACCAAAGTAGGTAACAAGAAGTTTGGCCATTCCCACATCCAAGGAGCATTCCAGCTGCATTTCTGCCAGGAAAGATTTGTTAGTTCTTTTAGCAGTCCATGGTACTTTCAGTATTCTTCACCAACACCACAACTCATCTGTTTGTTGAAACAACTCAAAAACATCGACTCTTCTTTGACCTTCCTTTTTCACTGTCCAGCTCTCACATGAATATGAGGTAACTGAAAATACCATGGCATGGGTCAAGCATACCTTAGTCTTCAAGGAAACATCCTTGTTCCTCAGCACTTGAAAGAGGTCCTTTGCAGCAGATTTGCACAGTGCTATACGATGTCTTATGTCTTGACAGCTGCTTCCATTTGTGTTGATTGCAGAACCAAGTAATACGAAGTCTTTGACAACTGCAATCTTTTCTCCATTTATCATGATGCTGCATGTTGGTCCTGTTGTGAAGATTTTTGTTTTCTTTATATTGAGATGTAATCCATACTGCAGATTGTAATCTTCAATCTTCATTAGTAAGTGTTTCAAGTCGTCCTCACTTTCAGCAAGCAAAGTTGTGTTGACTGCATAATGCAGGTTGACAATGAGTCCTCCTCCAATCCTGATACCGTGCTCTTCTTCATATAGCCCACCTTCTCAGATTATTTGTTCACATACAGATTGAATAAGTATGGTGAAAGGATACAACTCTGACACAGTCTCTTCTTGCTTTTAAACCATTCAGTGTCCCCCTGTTCCATTCAAACAATAGCTTCCTGGTCTATGTACAGGTTCCTTGTGAGCACAATTAAGTGTTCTGGAATTCCCATTCTTCTCAACATTATCCATAATTTGTTATGATCCACACAATCGAATGCCTTTGCATAGTCAATAAAACACAAGTAAACATCATTCTGGTATTCTTTGTTTGAGCCAAGATTCATCTGACATCAGCAATGATATCCCTCATTCCACATCCTCTTCTGAATCCAGCCTGCATTTCTGGAAGTTCTCTGTCAATATTCTGCTGCAACCTTTTTTTTTTTTTTTTTTAATTATCTTCAGTAAGATTTTACTTGCATGCGTTATTGATATTGTTTGATAATTTCCACATTCTGTGGGATCACCTTTCTTTGGAATGGGTACAAATATGGGTATTTTCCAGTGACTTGGCCAGGTAGTTGCCTTACAAATCTCTTGGCGTAGCCGAGTGAGTGCCTCCAGTGCAGCATCTGTTTGTCGAAACATCTCAGTGGGTATCCCATCAATTCCTGGAGCCTTGTTTTTCACCACTTCCTTCAGTGGAGCTTTGACTTCTCCCTTCAATACCATTGGTTCTTGATCATATGCCACCTCCTGAAATGGATGAACATCAACCAATTCTTTTTGGTACAGTGACTCTGTGTATTCCTTCCATCTTCTTTTGATGTTTCCTGCATCATTTAATATTTTGCCCATAGAATCTTTCAATATTGCAACTTGAGGCATAAATTTCCTCTTCAGTTCTTTCAGCTTGAGTCCAGCTCCATGTCTTTGCACATTTCATTTTAATAATTGACTTTATCTTCTTGAGCTGCTCTTTGAAATCTTCTGTTGAGCTCTTTCATCTTGTCATTTCTTCCATTTTCTTTAGCCACTCTCCCTTCAAGTGCATGTTTCAGAGTCTCTTCTGACATCCATTTTGGTCTTTTCTTCCTTTTTAATGACCTTTTTCTTTCTTCGTGGATGATGTTCTTGATGTCATCCCACAGTTCCTCTGGTTTTCAGTCATTGGTGTTCAATCCAGCAAATATATTCTTTAGATGGTCTCTAAATTCAGGAGGAATATAATCAAGGTCATATGTTGGCTCTTGTGAACTTGTTTTAATTGTCTTCAACTTCAACTTGAACGTGCAAATGAGCAGTTGATGGTGGGTTCGACAGTCAGCTGCTGGCCTTGTTTTGGCTGAAGATATTGAGCTTCTCCATCGCCTCTTACCACAGATGTAGTCAATCTGATTCCTGTGCACTCTGTCTGGCAAAGTCCACGTGTATAGGTGCCATTTGTGTTATTGAAAAAAAAGGTATTTGCAATGAATAAGTTGTTTGTCTTACAAAATTCTATCATGCGATCACCAGCATTATTTCTATCTCCAACGCCAAATTTTCCAATTACCAGTGATTCTTCTTTGTTTCCAACTTTTGTATTCTAGTCACCAGTGGTAATCAGCACATCTTGGTTGCATGTTTGGTCAGCTTTGGACTGCAGAAGTTGGTAAAAATCTTCAATTTCCTCATCTTTGGCTCTGGTAGTTGGCACATAAATTTGAGTAATAGTAGTATTAACTGACTTTCCTTGTAGGCATATGGATATTATTCTATCACTGACAGCATTGTACTTCAGGATAGATCTTGAAACATTCTTTGTGACAATGAATGCCACACCATTCCTCTTCAATTTGTCATTCCTGACATAGTAGATCATATGGTTGTCTGATTCAAAATGGCCAAAACCTGCCCATTTCAGCTCACTAATGCCTAGGATATCAATCTTTATGCATTCCATTTCATTTTTGACAACTTCCAATTCTCCTACATTCATACTCTGTACATTCCATGTTCTGATTATCAATGGATGTTTACAGCCGTTTCTTCTCATATTGAGTCGGGCCACTTCAGCAGAGACCCTGAAAGTTCTGCTTTATCCATATCATTAAGGCAGTCTCTACTCTGATGGGGCAGCTCTTTTCCAATCATATATTGAGTGCCTTCCAACCTGAGGGGCTCATATTCTAGCACCATATTGGACAATGTTTCAGGGCTATTCATAAAAATTTCCAGTACTATATCAGACAGTATCTCACTACTATTCATAAGGTTTTCACTGGCCAATTCTTTGAGAAGTGGATGGCCTCTTTTTTCTTCCAAGTCTGCCTCTGTCTCACCATGGGGAATAACTGCCCATCCAGCTGCCCAGCCAATCAACCAGACCCAGCCAAGTTGACATGCAAGCTTTACTACCACAACAATCCTTGAAATAAGTACCATTATATCCCTATTTTGAAGATGAGGAAACTGAGGCAAGAAGCAGTGAAATCCTTTGGCCAAGGTGCACAGTTAGTCAAGGGGAGAGCAGGAAATCATATTGGGCCAGACTTCTTGCAAACCCTGTGCCAGAGTCCAGTATGCCACGCCATCTTCCTGCAGGGCTGAGGCAGGCTGGCAGTGGGGATGCGGTGCACATCGGTGGGCGGGAGTCCCTGGCTCAGGTACCAGAAAAGGTTCCCCTGCTGGATCCGAGTTGGCTCTGCCAGGGGGCCATGCACAGGATGTGGCCGGCATGGCCTCAGCTGGCCTTGTCCAGGGAACGGTCGGGGTGACCGATGGGGGTCCCGTTTCTCCCCTGCAGTGGGAGAGGAGGACGGAAGCTGTGAGGTGAACGGCCGCCTGTACAGGGACGGAGAGACCTTCCAGCCCCACTGCAGGGTTCGCTGCCGCTGCGAGGACGGCGGCTTCACCTGCGTGCCGCTGTGCAGCGAGGACGTCCGGCTGCCCAGCTGGGACTGCCCCCAGCCCCAGAGGGTGGAGGTCCCCGGCCAGTGCTGCCCTGAGTGGGTCTGCACCCAGACCCTGGGGGTCCAGACCCTCCCAGCTCGAGGTGAGTGCCGGCTGGGCCCAGCCCGGGGGTGACGTCACAGGGGCAATGGGGTGCCCTGAGGGGCCAGGGTGGGGGAGGGCTGCCAGGACACCTGGAAACATAAAAGTAAAGGTTTTACTAACAGACGCTGGACAGTGGGGTGGGTGGAGAAGTGGCCCAAACAAGAAGCCGTGGTTAATGCATATAATTTTCAATCACATTGTTGTGAGGTGCTGCCAAGTCT
>NW_006921636.1:12389985-12400672 GCF_000298275.1 Orycteropus afer afer | reverse complement strand
CTTTTCTGCATCAATTGATATGATCATGTGGTTCTTCTCCTTTGTTTTATTTATGTGGTGGATTACATTGATTGTTTTTCTAATGTTGAACCATCCCTAGACTGCTGTTCTTATGTTGCTATTTTTGGTTTTGTTTTGTTTTGTTTTGATCACATGAATGTGATTTTGAAAAAGAAAAGAAAAGAAAGAACAACCAAAAGAGGATTGGTTACAGAAATGACTAAGAGATTGTAAAGCATGGTGGGTTGTAAGCGTAAGGACTCGGTATGGGTTCTAATCCTAGCTCCGCCACTTACTAGCTGTGTGACTCTGGGCAAGTTGCTTTACTTCTCTGTGTCTTAGTGTCTCCATCTGCAAAATGGGGGTGATAAGAGCATCTATGTCACAGAGTTGCTGTGAGGCTTGAATAAGTTAGTATGAGTAAAGCTGACAGAACAAAGCAGATGGAACATGACTTCATCAGTGACAGCTATTGTTATCCTTATCATGGAACATGCAACATGGATTAAAATGATAGCAGAATGCCGAGTTCCCCTTAAGTATAAAAATATATGAGTATATTAAGGATACTCTGTACTAAGTATGAAAAAGAAAGGGTATGTCAATGTGATGTACATTATGTGTGCATGTGTGTGTGTGCACAGTTATATGTAACATAGATGCATACATACCACACACAGGGGTGTATAAACAGGGTTCCTTAATCTCTGTCCAAAGAGGTTAAGCAACTTGACCAAGTAGATGGGTTAATTTGGCCACCAAGCCGTGACCTCCCAGTGGTGACGCCTCTCTCTTTGCCCACAGAACCCCAGTTTTCCGGCCTTGTCGCTCCCGCGCCCCCGGGAATCCCATGCCCAGAATGGAGCACGGCCTGGGGTCCCTGCTCGACCACTTGTGGGCTGGGCGTGGCCACACGGGTGTCCAACCAGAACCGCTTCTGCCGACTGGAGACTCAGCGCCGCCTGTGCCTGCCTGGGCCCTGTCCGCCCACCAGGGGGCGCAGCCCATGGAACAGAACAGTTTAGGGCCAGGCCTGGGAACTGTGCCAGCACTGTCCACCGTCCCCAGCGGGCAGCTCTGTGCCCAAGCTCAGGGCATATGACGGCCGGCCCCTCCCCACGACCTGGGCTGGAGGTAACAATCCAGCTGCGATCCAGCAAACAGGTCCCAGAGGACAAGAATATTCGCAAGTGCACTGGTCCGTCCGCACCGTGAGGGGTCTGCAACCTGAGATGCGGCTCAGAGGGGTGGAGGCGCATGACCTAGTCCCCCTCCTCTAATTCAGAGACTCAGAGGCTGCCCAAGGTCTCTAGGGTTTCCTGCTCCATTCCTTGCCCATTCCCATCCTCTATGTAATGGACGAACTTCCTCTCCACTTTCCCTTGGGAGGATCTGGTACAACTGACTCCGTTAATAACTAGGCAGAGGCATATGCTGGCCTGGACTGGCCATTTTCCTAGGAGTCGCTGAAAAACACACACAGACGTTCCCAATCTTCTGCTTCTTTTCCTAAAACCAAAAGACCAAACCAACCGCCATCGAGTAGATTTCAACGCATAGCAAGCCGCCATTGAGTGTCCAAGGCAGTAGTAAATCTTTACAGAAGTACATTGCCCCATCCTCCTTCCACGGACCACCTGGTGGGTTTGAACCACTGACCTTCTGGTTAGCAGTCAAATGTCTTAGGCACTGTGCCACCAGAGCTCCTTGCTTCCTTTCCCAGAGTTAAGTAAAAAGTCCCTGGAACATGTGTGCACCAGGCTTGTGTTCCTCATCAGAGGCTACATTCCTGGTGACAAGCACAAGATGAAATCACATTGCTTTAAAGAAAGTCAGAAATAGACCTTAAAGAAATCTCTTGGGTACAATTTGTCTTTTTAAGAATCAACCTTTCTTGAGCGCCTACCACTTGTCAGGTCCTGAGTGAGACCCTCTACACAGGTCAGGGCTTCTCAACATATCTGAGTAGGGAAAGACAGGGGAGAGAGGTTACCTTCAGGAACAGGGGCACACAGCCTGAAATAAACCAGTGAGAAATGCTATTTGAAGTTCATGTTTTATTGTAAGAAAAAAAAAATTGTAGAAACTTTGCATCCTCCTCCATGATCTACTGGCGTTTGTTTAAAAATAAAACCCGTGCTTCCAACAGGATCCCACAGCCAGGACATTAGAAGACATCCCTGGTTTTCACACAGGGCACCTGTCTTCTGCTGGGTGCTGGATACCGCTCAGCAGCTGTATATTCAGGAGGGGAGTTGCTGGGTCACAGCATGTGCTCTCTCTACTAGGTCAGACTATCTCCCAGTATAATGGAGGTGTCTGCACACCATCAAAGCCAAACCCAACCCACTGCCATCGAGTGGATTCCAACTCACAGCAATCCTACAAGGACAGAGTGGAACTGACCTATAGGATTTTTAAAGGCTGTCATCGTCGCCTCATCTTCCTCCTATAGAGTGGCTAGTGGGTTTGAACTGATGACCTTTCAGTTAGCAGCTAAATGCCTTAACCACTGTGCCATTAGAGCTCCCTTCTAGACACCATAGGTGCTCAATTAATACTTTTTACATAAATAACAGTCACATGTCAGGCTCTGTGCTAAGCACAGTTATGTACTAACTCACTTGACTCTCAAAATAATCCTTTGGTGTTATCATACCCACTCTTCATTTATCAACACGGGTAGGTTCCAAAGACCAAGTCATTTTGCAAACATTGGTATTACGTGAAAATGGAGGGTGACCACATCAGATCACAAAATGGAGGATGGAGACATCATTACATAGCTGCCAAATTACATCATTACAAACCACTGCGAATCACGTCCCAGCCAAGCTGACACATACCTTAGCCATCACAGCCAGTGTTACTCTAGCCTTGTACCTCAACATCGTTACTGCCAGGTGTAGTCATTAATGCACAAAATAGTCAGACGGTCAATTTTTTATTATTGTCATAAATGCAAAGTGTTGGATAACAAGATAAGTCAATAAACGAGGAATAGGTTGATTACCATTATCCCCATTTCACAGATGAAGAAACTAAGAAACAGAGAAATTAAGAAACAGCCCAAGTCCACACAGTTCAAAGCTGGCAGAATCGAGATGGAAACCTATGCTTTCACCCACCAGGCTACTGACTGAGGTTCCTGATGTGGCTCAGGGATAAGGCCAGGGCCTGGACGAGTGGCTGTGGGAATGGGAAAGAAAGAGCTGATGGAAGCATCAGTAGGGCTTGGCCCATGCTTGTGAGGTCTCATCTGAGTGATGGATAAGAGGAGCAGGAGAAATTAGAAGTCACAAACATCCCAGGGCTGTCTGCTGCAGGATGGGGAGAATGATGGGGCATTGAGGGAAATCAGGAGAGCAGAGGTGAGCCCTTGAAGGTGGCAGATACAGAGGAGGAGTTGTCCTAGACGTTCTGAGTTTGAACAAACCAACATCACCCAGGACACTGTGGCCAGACGTTGCTGGAGATCAAAGATGGGTCAAAATTAAACACAGAGAAGAGAGTTCAAGTCTAGGCAATGAGGGTGTGAGTCACCTGCACAGAAGAGAGGACACAGACAGATGTACTAAGCAGGTTCAGTTATGGAAAGAGCAAAGAGGTATGCGTGCATGTTTGCCTGCTTAACTCTGACCACCTCTCTTCATCCCCACTTCTCCCTTCATGGCCAGGGCCACCAGCATCTCTGCTGCAGTAGCCTCCTTCACGGTCCCTGCTCTGTACCCTTGCTCAGCACAGCAGCCAGAGGGATTCTGTTAAAACCTAAGCCCCTCCTTTCCACTCCAAGAAAAGCTACAGGCCTTCATCTGACCTACAGGGCCTCCATGATCTCATCCTCAATGACTCTCCCCGAACTCATGCTGCTCTGAGCTCCCGGGCTTCCTCACAGTCCTCGGACACTCCACCCAGCTAAGCCCCTGAGCTCGCTCAAGTTTTGACTTCCATTTTGAGTCAGCATCTCACTGAGCCCCTGTCCTGGGCACCCTCTTCCAATCCCTCTTCCACTGCTCTGCTTCTTCTCTTTTCCCATAACATAAAATGCTTTTTAACACACTATCCAATTTACTTATTACATTTATAATTTATTCCCAACTCCCCCAAAACCACCATGACAGCTCCACAAGGACTGGAACTTTTTGTCTGTTTTGCTCACTGATGGTCCCTGAGGACCTAGAACAGTGTCAGGCACAGAACCAGGCTCAGAATTAGGGTCAGTCATGACTGAATGAATGAAAAGAATTAATTCTTCTTCTTCTTCTTCTTTTTTTTTTTTTTTTAAAAAAAAGGATTTAATGGGACTTAGAAAAGTAAATATGTAGCCAGTAAAGTGAAGTGATTGCCCCATTCACAATGGTTCTTGTTCTGGTTTCCTAGTGCCGCTCTGACAAGAAGATACCACAAATGGGACAGCTTGACAAACAGGAGTTTATTCTCTTATAGTTGGGAGGCTCTAAGTCTGAGTTCAAAGTCCCAGGCTCTAGGGGCTGGGTGAAAGCCCCTCAACCTTGGGCTTCATCTCTGCCTCCTGCTTCCAGCCCACTGGAGCTAGAGGCTTTTCTTCACTCAGACAGCTGCTGGCTGCTGAGACTGACAAGCCCAAGGTTGACAAGTAAAAAGGCACAGTTCTGATATCACCAAACCACACAGCAGGCCATTAATTCAAGTCCATTGAAAGTCCCAAGGTTGGCAGAGCATGGCAGGCTGCTGAACCACGACATGGCTACATACAGGGTTCAAGCTGTCATAAGCTAGAGACCATTCCCAAAGCTGTTTCTTATATATGGGCAGCAGACCACATACCCAAAGCAGCTACTCAGCTGCTCCAATAGATTCCATTATGGAGTTAAATACCAATCTTACCAGCCAGCCAGTCAATCAGGCCCAGCCAAGTAGACACACAAACGTAACCACCACAATTCTCCAGCGGCATGTCTGTGTGGGCCAGCACTCACCTCTCCCTCCCCCCAATCCTCAACCTCAGAAGTTCATAAAGTGTGGCCCCTGGACCAGAAACCTCTCCACATCCTCTGGGAACTTGTTGGAAAGGCACAGTCCTTGGGTCCCACCCCTAGAGGCTTTTGCAGCAGATTTGTCCAGTTTAGTATGTCGTTTGATATCTTGACTGCCGCTTCCACGGGCATCGATTGTCGATCCAAGTAAAATGAAAACCTTGACAACTTTTATCTTTTCTGCATTTATCATGATGTTGCTTATTGGTCCAGTTTGGGGGATTTTAGTTTGCTTTATGTTGAAGTATAATCCATACTGAAAGCTGTGGTCTTTGATCTTCATCAGTTAAGTCCTCTTCACTTTCAGCAGGCAAGGTTGTGTCATCTGCATACTGCAGGTTGTTAATGAGTCTTCTCCTTCTTCATATAGTCTAGTTTCTCAGATTTTGTGCTCAGCATACAGACTGAGGAAGTATGGTGAGAGGATACAACCCTGAAGCATGTATTTCCTGATTTTAAACCACACAGTATCCCCTGATGCTGTCTGAACGACTGTCCCTTGATCTATGGACAGGTTACTCATGAGCACAATTAAGTGCTCTGGAATTTCCATGTTTCACAATGTTATCCACAATTTGTTATGATCCACACAATCAAATGCCTTTGCTTGGTCAGTAAAACACAGGTAAACATCTTTCTGGTATTCTCTACTTTCAGCTAAGAGACATCTGACATCAGCAATGATATCCCTCATTCCATGCTCTCTTCTGAATCGGGCTTGAATTTCTGGCATTTCCCTGTCAAAGTACTGCTGCAACTGCTTTTGAATTATTTTCAGCAATCTTTTACTTGTATGTGATATTAATGTTATTGTTTGATAATTTCTGCTTTCTATTGGATCACTTTTCTTTGGAATGGGCACAAATATGGATCTCTTACAATTGGTTGGCCAGAGAGCTGTCTTCCAAATTTCTTAGCATAAACAAGTGAGAATCTCGAGCATTGCGTCCGTTGGTTGATACGTCTCAATGGGTATTCTGTCAATTCCTGGACCCTTGTTTTTCACCAATTCCTTCAGTGCAGCTTGGACTTCTTCCTTCAGTACCATTGGTTCTTGATCATATGCTACTCCCTGAAGTGGCTAAACATTGACCAATTCCTTTTGGTACAGTGCTTCTGTGTATTTTATGTGTTTTTTTCTTTTTATTGTGATTTAAGTGAAATTTTACAAAAGAGATTCGTTTTACATTCAACAGTTCATAGCATTTTGTTTTGTGACGCTGATTACAAACCCCACAATGAAACAGGCCTCTTCCCCTTTCACACCATCCCTGTGTCTTTCCCTCATAGGCATTCCTGCCTCCCTAGCTTTCTCCCTGTGCAAATGGTGCCCTTCTGATCTCCCATGGTTGATTGTTCTAAGGAGTGCATCTCCCTGGTGTGGTCGTTCAGCTTCTAGGCCTGTGTATTGTTTGGCTGAAAGTCATAGGAATGAGTCTAATTCCAGGCCCCCTTCCATCTTCTTTTGATCCTTCCTCCATCAATTCAATATTTTGCCCATGGGCAAATCTGCTGCAAAAGACTTCTTTAAAGTGTTGAAAAGCAAAGACATCACTTTGAGGACTAAGGTTCTGGGCTGGGCAGTGGCACTTATAGGAATCGGAGTTAATAACTTCACCCAAGCCATGGTATTTTCAGTTGCTTCATTGCATGCAAAATCTGGACAATGAATAAGAAAGACTGAAGAAAGAGTGGTGCCTTCAAATTACGGCACAGGTAAAGAACGGTGAATACACCATGGGCTGCTGGAAGAATGCACAAGTGTGTCTTGGAAGAAGGGCAGCTAGACTGCTCTTTAGAAGGGAGGACTCTGAAACTTCGTTTCCTGTACTTTGGACATGTTACCAGGAGGGACCAGTCCCTGGAGAAGGTAAAGAAGAGGGTCAGCAAAAGAGGGGAAGACCCTCAACAAGATGGACTGACACAGTGGCTGCGACAACAGACTCAAGCAAAGCAACAGTGCTGACGCAGGGCCGGGCAGAGTTTCACCCCGTCGTACACATAGGGTCAGTATGAGCTGGACCTGACTCGACGGCAACTACCACCACCCCTATAGTGTCTGTAGTCTGGCGGGGAGGCCCAGCAGTCTGTGTTTGAACAAGAGCTCCACGCTTGTTGAGGGGAGAAGAACCCCTCAACTCCATTAAAATCTGGGTAAGATTATAGAGTGTGGATTCGTGTGAGGAGGCAGTCATGGGAGAAGACAAATATTATTGCTGCTGCCCCCTTGTGGCATTTTAGTGCATGAACAATGGCGAGGCCACCTGCTGGAGGATGGTGAACCCAATGGCCTCCTGTTTCACAGAAGTAGAGTTGCAGTCTCAGCAACGGGATGGGATGTGCCCAGTGCCTTGGAGGGAGGCACTGATAGAGCGAGGCTTAGGATTCCCAAAGCTATTTGTGTCTGATACAGCAATTCTGTTTTCTTTACACTCCTGGGTGTTACAAACAATGTGCACTGGGTTATTTACCTGGGAGCTCTGGTGGCTTAATGTCTAAGGCATCTGACTGCTAGCCAGAAGGCTGGCGGTTCAAACCCCCCAGCCACTCCTCAGAAGAAAGACTGAGCACTCCTCACCTCAGAAACCCAAGGAGGGGTCGCTGTGAGTCGGAATCAACTCGACAGCAGTGAGTTTGTTATTTACCTAAAGGTTAGTGGTTCAAACCCATGCAACAGCACCTGGCATCTGCTTCTATAAAAATAACTGCCAAGAGAATCCTATTTTTTGCTCTGTAACACACGAGGTCATCAGGAATTGGAATCAACTCGATGCCAACAGGTTGTCTTTGGTCTGTTTTGTGTTTTTAATGTATGTGCTAAGAAGTTATCAACTCCGATTCCTGTAAGTGCCACTGCCCAGCCCAGAGCCAGGCTGCCTCCATCTGTCCCCTGGACAAGCCCCCTGCCCACAGTCCAGCTCCCTCTTCCTTATTGCCCACAGCCAGAGGATCCTTTCTGGGCACAGATACGGTTATGCCAGTCTCCTTAACCCCCTGGGGCTCAGGGTTGCCTAGGGGTTGGGCCAGGACTCCTTCTGCGACTCAGAGGGCCCTGCTTCCTGTTCCAGCCCCACTGGACAACACGGACTTGTCACTCTGGCCAGTATTTCACCTCTGGGTCTTTCCACAGGCTGTTCTCTCTGCCTGGGAACTTTTCTCCCTGCCCCTTCACCTGGATGACTCCTAGGGATGGTGCAAGGACAGACAGAACAGTTGTGGCTATGAAATACTTCCAGTACCTAGAAAATTCTGGGGGACCCTGAAACCCTACTGTATTGCCTCCCCAGGGCTGCTGAACAAGGTACCACGAACCAGGTGGCTTACATAAAGACATTTGTTCTCTCACAGTTCTGCTGGTTAAAGTTGGCAGAGCCGTGCTCTCTCTCTTAGAAGCCTTGAAGGCAGATCATTCCTTGACTCTTCCCAGCTTCTGAAGGCTGACTTGTAGGTGTGTCATTCCGATTCCTGCCACCTTCTCTCAGTGCACCTCTCCCTTTCTGTGTGTCCTCTCTTCTGTAACAACACCAATCTGACTGGATTTAGAATTCACCTTAATCCACTATGATCTTATGATTTTAACTAACTACATCTGCAAAGATCCCATTTCCAAATAAGCTCATATTCTGAATCTCTGAGTGGATGTGAGTTTTGGGGAAATTCTGTCTTAGTGACATGTTCTTGTTGTTAGGTGCCATTGAGTCAGTTCCAACCCACAGCGACCCCATGTACAACAGAATGAAACACCGCCCAGTCCGGCACCAGCCTCACAGTTGTTGCTGTGTTTGAGCCCACTGTTGCCATCACTGTGTCAATCCATCTCCTTGACGGTCTTCCACTTCCTCACTGGTCCTCCACTTTACCAAGCATGATGTCCTTCTCCAGGGACCGGTCCCTGCTGATAACACATCCAAAGCACGTGAGCTGAAGTCTCACCATCCTCACTTCCAAGGAGCATTCTGGGTGTCCTTGTTCCAAGACAGTTGCTTGTCCTGGCCGTTCACGGTATATTTAATATTTAATAATCTTCACCAACACCGTAATTCAAAGGCATCAGTCCTTCTTCTGTCTTCCTTGTTCATTGTCTAGTTTTTGCATGCTGTTACAGAATTACCATAGTGAGTAGCTCTAACAGACAGACATTTATTTTCTCACAGTTTATAGGCTGAAAGTCTGACTTCCGGTATCATCCCTAGGGGAAGGCTGGTTCTCTCTGCTCTGGGGGGTATCTTTATCTCTCCCCACCTCTGTTCCTCGGCTCCTTGGTGATCTTCATGGGCCATGCCATCCACCTTCCCCCATCTCTGCTTGGTTGGTTGTTCCTTCCATCTTCTGTTTTTATATCTCAAAAGAGATTGACTTAAGACACACCCTACACTGATACAGTCCCATTAACATAACACAGAAAACCCATTCCCAAATGGGGTGATAACCACAGGCATACAGATTAGGATTTACAACACATACTTTTGGAGGACACAATTCAATCTGTAACAAACACTATTCACCCCAGTACCCACCAATGTTGTTGTTGTTGGTTGCCAACAAGTTAAAAGTGACTGGGGGAGGCCTCATGTGCACAGAGGCCGGGGAGCGGGGAGGCCTCATGTGTGAGAGGGGAACTGCTCCTTAGGGTTTTTCAAGGCAGTGGCCTTTCAGAAGCAGAGTTCCAGGCTTGTCTTCCAAGGCCCTCTTGGTGGGTTCAAACCACCAATACTTCAGCTAGTGTCCAGTGCTTCACTGTGTATACCACCCAAGGACTCCACATCTACCAATAATATTCTTTAAATTAGCAAGAGGCAGCTTTTAATTTCTTGTAACTCAGGTCCCTAAACGATACTCAGACTATCTCCAAGTTGCTGGTACTCACTGTCCCCTGAGGTTAAAACAATCCATTCTTTTAGGAGCCAAACAAGGGAGAGATCTTATCAGGGAAAATGCTTGGGCTCTCTGGCCTTCTGGAAAATTACTGAACTATATTCTAAACTATAAAAATCAATTCTTTAAGATCCCAATAAAACAAACAAACAAAAACAAACAAACTCACTGCCATGGAGTCCATTCAACTCATAGTGACCCCACCTGGGAAACCCAAGGAGGAGTTGCTACGAGAAGGATCCAACTCCACAGCAGTGAGGTTTTTTTTTGTTTGTTTGTTTATCTCTATGGAAATAGATTGCCCCATCTTCCTTCCGAGGAGTGGCTGGTGGGTTTGAACCACCAGCCTTCTGGTTAGCAGTCAAGTGCCTTAGGTACTACGCCACCAGAGCTCCATAAGATCCCAATAGTCTGATGGATAAGCAGTATGGAAAAGGGGAGAGAAGAAATTAACTGGGCAGAGGGAGGAACTCACCTTTACTGGGTACCTACTATGTGCTGAAGAGCCCCTGGGGGTAGAAACTGTTGAGTATTTGACCACTGGCCAAAAGATTGGGGCTCATACCCCTCAGAGCCAAGCCTGGAGATCTGCTCCTGAAAGCTCACAGCCTTGACACCCCATGGAGCAGTTCCACTCTGCAAGCATGGAGTCGCCATGAGTCGGAATGGACTGTAGTGTAACCACCAACAATGCCGTGTTGCGAGCTTCTTCATACACACTTTCATTCAGTCTTCATAAGGCTCCCGTCAGACAGAGATTTTTACCCCCATGTTACAGACGGGGAAACTGAGGCCGA
>NW_006921636.1:12388015-12389470 GCF_000298275.1 Orycteropus afer afer | reverse complement strand
CTCCAGGGACCAGTCACTCCTGATAACACGTCCAAAGGACAGGACACGAAGTCTCACCATCCTTGCTTCTAAGGAGCATTCTGGCTCCAGGGACCGGTCACTCCTGATAACACGTCCAAAGGACGGGACACGAAGTCTCACCATCCTTGCTTCTAAGGAGCATTCTGGCTGCACTTCTGGTCCTGCCAGGCAGGTACCAGATCACAGCCCAGGAAACCCTCTGGGCCATTCCACCCTGTCACCTGGGGTCACTGTGAGTCAGAATCCACTCGACGGCACTCACCACCACCTAACACCTGTGGTCGTAGAAGAGAGTCCTTTCAGCTGGTGTCAAGTGCTAAACTGTTTGTGTCACCCAAGGCCTCCACATCCTCCAACAACATCTTTAAATTAGCAAGAGGGAGCTTTTAGTTTCAGCTGAGATCCTCAGTTCCCTTGTCCTGACTTGCCATCAGCAAGGCCGGCCTGGCTCACAAAGCTTTCAGAAGGATCTCAAGTCTGAAAGGGATGGGAAGTGCTTCAAAAGGCCCCAGGGTCCTGCCTGGGACAGCATTCCTTTTCTGGTTCTCGAAGCAGCCAACCTTGGAGCTCTGGAAGCACCAAGTCCAAGGCCATGCTGAGGGGTCACGGGTGTAACTCAAGGAAGAGTGGGACAAAGGAAAATCACTAGGTCCCTTCATGTCCCCAAAGGAGGAAGGAGAGGAGGAGCAGCGGGAGGGGGAGCACCAGGGGGTGCCTGGGGTGTTGCTGTTTTTGGTGACTGCTCAGCTGACAGTTTTCCAAGCTGAGAACCACACGTACACAAACTGTGGCCTCCTCTAGCTTAAAATAGAGCTACTGAACCGAAAATGCCAAGTACAGGGCAGAGTCACCTGCCTGGCAGGGCCAGACAGCACCCCCTCCGTGGCCCAAATAACCCGCACCCCACTAGGCACATTCCACAAAGCACCTCTCAGCTGCATGTCACAGGATCCGCTGGGCGGGTATGAGTGCAGCTGGTCAGGGATCCTCAGCCCCATCCTGGAGTTGAGCAAAGTGAGGTCCCGGGAGGTGCGGGGAGTGCAGTACAGCCAGCAGCAGCTTCCTGCCAGGGGAGTGTGGTGCAGCAGAAGGAGAAGGACCCGGGGAGCCAGGCAACCCTGAGTTCAAGTCTCGGCTCAGCCACTTCCAGCTGTGAGAAGTCCCTTTGCCCTGGGAACAAGCCCCCTCCCCCTACTGCCCTAACAAGCTCTCTCCAGGCCCTTCTTGGTTTCTCTGAGTGACTTGGTTTGGTGGTTAAGGTTGCGTGTCAACTTGGCTGGGCCATGGTTTTGAGTGGCTGGGCAGCTGGATGTAGTTATTCCCCATGATGAGACTGGTCATCAACTCCATGGTGGGATCTACTGGAGCAGCTGAGAAGCTGCCTTCATAAGTACATAAGGAGAAGGGTTGAGAAAAGTCCCTAGCTTTTGGTAC
>NW_006921636.1:12384735-12387170 GCF_000298275.1 Orycteropus afer afer | reverse complement strand
AGGTCTGGGCACTCACTCACTATGACATTCTGTATCAGTGACGAACACTTCTACACTGAGTCCCCAAGGCCAGTGTTGCTCTCAGCATCTCATCTCTTGACTCCTTGAAGGCACGCAACCCTGTCTCAGTTTCCCATTGCTGCTGTAACAAAGAACCACAGACCCAGTGGATCCAACAACACACATTTACCATCTCCCAGTTCTACAGGTTAGAAGTCTAGCAGGCGTCCCACTGGGCTGAAATCAAGGTGTTGGCAGGGCTACATGCCTTTCTGGAGGCTCTAGAGAGGAATCCATCTCCCTGCTTCTAGAGCTGGTGCATGTTCCTTTACCAAGGCCCCCTTCCTCTGTCTCTGATTCTCCCTCCCCAGCCCCTCTTCTGCTTTGAAGGATACTTGTAATGAATGGTTCCCTGGGCAGTGCACACGGTTTGTGGTTAACCACTGAGCTTAAAAGAAGTTGGCAGTTCAGATCCATGCAGTGGTGCTGTGGAGGAAAGGTCTGGTAATCTCCTTCAGTAAAGATAACAGCCAAAAGAATTCTACGGAGCTGGTCAACTCTACAATACGTGGGCTTGCCATGAGTCGGAGTTGGCTGCGAGCAATTCGTAATGGGTTTGGTGTGTTTTTGTGGTGACTCCATTGGCCCCACCTGGATAACGCAGGGTGAGCTCTTTTTCTTAAAGTCAGTTATTGTTGTTGGTGTTGTGTGCCATTGAGTCTTCCCGCTTGTGGTGACCCTATAGGACAGGATAAAACTGCTCCATAGGATTCCCTAGGTTGTCACTTTCTCTCGAGGAGCCACTGATGGGCTCGAACCACTGACCTTTCTTTGATTAGCAGCCAAGTAAGCACTCAAGTGACCAGCCTTGAATAAGCAGCCGAGTAACCATTGTGCCGCCAGGGCTCCTAGTCAACTGATAAGCAGCCTTAACTCCATCTGTGACCTTAACCTTGACCCCCCTATACCATGTAACCGAACATAGTTAGAGGTCTGAGGGATTAGGACATAGTCATTTTTTTTTTTTGGTGGGGAGGGCATTTAGTAGCCCTGGTGGTGCACAGAAGAAAGATGAGGCAGACTCATATATTCCAAGAGTCCAGCCTTGGAAACCCAGAATTCTACTCTGACCTATAGGGTTGCCGTGAGCTGGAACTGACTTGATGGCAACAGGTTTTTTGCCTACCATAACCACTCTACCAGGCTGGAATGGTTTACTGATGGACACATTGAGACATCCCAAGTGCACACAGCTGGTAAGCAACAGAAGTGGGATATGAACCCAGGCAGTCTCATGCAGAGCCCATGCTCTTAACCTTGACATACTACTGCTGCTGGTTTGTTACAAATGGTCACTGGTTGTGTGGTCTGTGCCAGGTCCAGGTGTGGTGGACAGAGAAGTGACCATGGTTGAATCCCTGTCATCAGGCAGCTCACAGACAGATGGGGGACATCTAGCCAACAGAACCCAACAACAGATAAAAAAATAATCATACATCATGACCAAGTGGAATTAATACTAAGTATGCAAGGATGGTTCAACATTAGAAAAATGATCAATGTAATCTACCACATAAATAAAACCAAGAACCACACCATTATATCGAGTGATGAAGAAAAGGCATTTGACAAAACCAAACACCCATTCTTAAGAAAAATGCTCAGCAAAACAGAAATAGAAGGGAAATTCATCAACATAATTAAGGGCACATACACAAAATGAACAGCCAACATTATTTTCAATGGACAGAGATTGAAAACATTCCCCTTACAAACATGTACCAGACAAGGACACCCTTTATAATCTTTCTATTCAGTATAGGAGCTCTGGTGATGTAGTGCTTAAGGCATTTGACTGCTAACCAGAGGCTGGCAGTTCAAACCCACCAGCTACTCCTCAGAAGGAAGGTTGAGCAACCTACTTCTGTAGAGATACCACCTCAGAAACCCAAGGAGGGGTTGCTATGAATTGGATCCTACTCTATGGCAGTGAGTATTCAGTATTATATTGGAAGTCCTACCCAGAGCAATAAGGCAAGAAAGGGAAATAAAAGGCATCCAAATAGGCAAAGAAGAAGTAAAACTATCTCTATTTGTCAATGACATGATCCCATACATAGAAATTCCCAGAGACTCAACAAGAAAATGACTGGAACTAATAGAAGAATTCAGCAAAGTGGCAGGGTACAAAAATCACACACAGAAATCAGTAAGATTCCTCTATACGGACAAAGAGAACTCTGAAAAGGAAATCGGGAGAACAATACTATTTGCAAAAGCCACCCCAAAGTCCTAAGAATAAATCTAACCATTTGTTGTTGTTGTTGTTGTTTGCCCTCGAGTTGGCCCTGACTCATAGAGACCCCTCCTTGGGTTTCCGAGGCAGTATCACTACGGAAGTAGGATTGCCCAACCTTCCTTCCGAGGAGTGGCTG
>NW_006921636.1:12380774-12383674 GCF_000298275.1 Orycteropus afer afer | reverse complement strand
TAGTCAAAACCACCTACTATTGATACAATGACAGACACATAGACCAGTGGAATAGAATTGAGAATCCAGAAGTAAATGTAGCCACCTATGTACACCTGACTTTTGACAAAGGGCCGAAACTCATTAATAGGGAAGAGACAGTCTCTTTAACAAATGATGCTAGCAAAACTGGATATCCATTTGCAGGAAAATGAAACAAGATCCATAGCTCTCCCCATATACAAAAACTAACTCAAGATGGATCAAAGACCTAAATGTGAAACCTAAAGGTATAAAAGAGGAAAAAACTCAGGCCCTGGTATATAGTGCAAATACACTATCAAATATAAATCAAAATGCACAAACGGGAGAAGACAAACTAGATGACTGAGCCATCGTAAAAATTAAACATTTCTGCACACCACAAGACTTCACTAAAAGAGTAAAAAGAGAACCTACAGACTGAGGAAAAAAAAAAACTGGCATTGACGTATCAGACAAGGGACTAATATCTAAAATTCAGAACACGTCAATACCACAACAACAAAAAGACAAACAGTGCAATTAAAAAATGGGCAGAGGACATGAACAGACACCTCACCAAAGAAGACATTCAGGTGGCCAACAAACACATGAAGAAATACTCACAATCATTAGGCTTTGCCTAAGGACCCACTGGCATCGAGTCAATTCCGACTCAGAGAGATTGTATAGGACAAGGCAGAACTGCCTCAGAGGGTTTCTGAGGCTGAAAATCTTCACGGAAGCAGATGGCCTCATTTTTCTCCCACAGAGCAGCTGGTGAGTTTGAACTGCCAACCTTTTGGTTAGCAGCCAAACGCTAACCAAACTGCACCACCAGAGCAGACCCGTATTAATTTGGGTGAAGGAAAAGGCAGTGTATAATAAGGGGGAGGTCAGTGCGAAATGGTCAAGGGAAAGGAAGACCCTGGAAGAAGCACAAGTTATAGACAACAAAGGCAAATACTGTTACACACGCAATCCTGCGATAACGATCTACAGGTAGAGACCCAGACACTCAGCTGAAGGGGGTGGGAAGGCGAATGGGACTTTACCCATTAGTGTATATAGGTTTGATAGAAGATATTTCTACATATGTATCTATACGTGCTGCAAATACATCCATCAATATAGTAGAGCTTACAGGGGACAAAGTTATGAAAACTTCTTAGTCATAACCAAATACCTTGAGGGAATGAATTGCTGGGCTTGGGAGCTCAGGACCATAGTCTTGGGAGACATCAAAGTCAGACGGCATAAAACAGTCCACAAAGATTGTATTCTACATTCCACCTTGGTGAGTAGCAACTGGGGTCTTAAAAGCTTATGAGCAGCTATCTAAGGTCCAGTTCTTGGTCTTTCCCTGTCCAGAGCAAAGAAGAGTGAAGAAAATCAAAGATGCAAGGAAACAATTAGTCCAATGGACTAATGGACTATGCGAACCCCAGCCCCCACGATTATGAGACCAGAAGAACTACATGGCGCCACTGCTGACCACTCTGAAAGGGATCGCAATATGAGGCCTTGGATGTTGTTGTTGTTGTTGTTATGTGCTGTCGAGTCACACCTGACTCATAGTGACCCCTCCTCGGGTTTCCAGGCAGTATCATAACAGAAGTAAATTGCCCCATCTTCCTTCCGAGGAGCGGCTGGTGGGTTTGAACCATCAGCCTTCTGGTTAGCAGTCAAGTGCCTTAGCCACTATGCTACTAGAGGCGTTGGATAGGGTGGGAGAAAAAAATATGGAACAAAACTCAAAATCATAAAAAAGGCCAGGCTTACTGGTCTGATGGAGACTGGTGTAACCCCTGAGAACTCTGGCCCTTCAAGCCTGGAATGGAACTCACCCCTGTGGCTCAACTTTCAGTTAGACAATAGACAGGCTTGTAAAGCCAACAATAACATCAGGAAGGTATGTACTCCTTAGAACAATCAACCATAAAAGATCAAAAGGGCAGCATTTGCTCAGGGTTAAAGCTCAGAAGGCTGGAAGGGACAGGAAAGACAGACAAATGGAAATGGTAAACACAGGGAGGAAGTAGGAAAAGTGCTGTTACACTGTGGGCATTGCAATCAATGTCACAAAACAAAATGTGGACCAACTGTTGAATGGAAAACCAATTTGCTCTGTAACCTTTCACATAAATCACAATAAAAAGTTATATATTAAAAAAAACATGAACCAGATCTGTGGTTTGGTTTGGTTTTTCTCCTGCTTACAGTCTTTCCATGACTTTCAATTTCACCGAAGGGTAAAACTTGTCTGTGAGGTCACCTCTCCCTAACTCTGCTCCCCACCTCGGCCATCCCAGTCCCTGTACCCCAGCCACAAGGTCTGGACGGCCACCAAGCTCCTTTCTGCGCAGGTGATTTGCCTGCTGCTTTGGACGCCTGCTCTCTGCTCAAAGTCACTCCTTAGAGGGGCTTCCTGGTCACATCAGCTGGTTGTACTCCGCCTTTTCTCTGTTTGTTCTCGAGTCACAGGCCAACTTCTCACAAGTGCGTCAGCATATTTACACCAGGATCATCCCCGGTGGGTGCTTGGCAAATATTTGTTGCCTGCCTGCCTGCCTGCCTGACTGAATGAATGAATGAGTATCTTACCCAAAGTCACAGGACGAGCATGTGGTGGGGACCTGGACTTCAGGCGTTGCGCTCCAGATGTCACTGTTTGCAGACACGTTAGCCCCACGGCGCCACCGGGTAAACAAAGGCAGATGTAAAGGGGGATGGGGCCAGCAGGGAAGCAGACAGTGGCTCAGAGCCCCCTCTGCTCACCCCTGAGCTGGTCCCGGCAGAGGCCCCGCCTCTGGGTCCCGGGCGCCGCGCAGCCCCAGCCCGCGCCGCCCTCACACTGCTCGGCACGGTCCGGCAGCCACAGGGCGGAGCGCGCGCGCGGC
>NW_006921636.1:12370831-12380662 GCF_000298275.1 Orycteropus afer afer | reverse complement strand
CCCCCGCGGCCGCCCGCCGGGGAGCCGGGCGCAGGGCACCGCCATGAGGAAGCAGAGCGTGCGCACGGCCGCGCTCATCTTGTGCATCCTGTCGTACTTGCTGGTGGGCGCCGCCGTCTTCGACGCGCTCGAGTCGGAAGCCGAGAGCGGCCGCAAGCGGCTGCTGGCCCAGAAGCGGAGCGAGTTCAGGAGGAAGTACGGCTTCTCGGCCGAGGACTACCGCGAGCTGGAGCGTCTGGCGCTGCAGGCCGAGCCGCACCGCGCCGGTCGCCAGTGGAAGTTCGCCGGCTCCTTCTACTTCGCCATCACGGTCATCACCACCATCGGTGAGCTGGCCCCGCGTGCCTGCCCGCTGCGCTCGCGCAGCCCGGAGCCGGCCGGGCGCCTCTGGGTTTGAGTCGCTGCCCCTCGCCAAGCTGAGTGACCTTGGACAAGTAATTTCAATTCGCTGAGCCTCCCTTGCCTCCCTCTGCCGATGGGAGGTCTCGCTCCTCGCAGGCAGGGCTGAGAGCAGTCACTCAGGCTTGTGTAAGATGTTGGCCACAGTGCCTGAAGCGGAATAGGCACGACCGCAATTATTAGCTAGGAATGAGCATTTGTTATTTGCCAGCTGTGGGCCCAGCTCCCTTTGCAGCCCTTTGCCCGCTCCTGTGGGGACACCCTTGCTTCCCTGATTCGGCCAAGGTGGACCCCTTTGCTCCCTCAAGTCTTGGACCCTCCTTGTCGCTCGGCCCAGTGGTGAGAGATCCCATCCTTCCCGTCTGTCTCCCCCTACATGTTTTGGAGGCTTCTCACCCGCCTTTGGCTTCCTCTTCTGGCCGTTACCCTCTGACCTGCATCTGGGAGCTTTGGGAAAGGCACTGAGTGGCACCAGGAGGAATTTTGCCTCTTCCGGCCACCTGGAGGCGCCAGCTCTTGCTCTGTGGTCCCAGCTGTCTGAAAGAGCCTTGTACAGAGCCAGACGCCAAGGACCCATAGCGCGAGCTCGACATGGCTGCAACAGCAGCATTGAGAGGCAATGTGTGTGTTGGGGGGGAGTCGACTTGACAGGATTCCTGGTGACCTCATGTGTGTGAGAGTAGAACTGTGCTCCAGACGGTTTCAGCGGCTGATTTCTTTGGAAGTAGATTGATTGCCAGGCCTTTCTTCTGAGGTGCCTCTGGCTGGACGTGTACCTGCCGGCCTTTTGGTCAGCAGCAAGTGCATTAACCATTTGCATCACCCAGGCATAATTTACAGAAAATTTAAATTTACCTATCTTCAGGGCTCACTTACGCAGGCTTTACCTTCCTTGTCCATCAAGACACAGAATATTTCCACCACTCTCTCAAATTCCCCTTGGTAGGGCCAACCCCAACCACAGAGCTATTCTGTGTCCTGATAGTTTTGCCGTTTCTAGAATGCCATCCTTTTGAGCGTGGCTTCTTTCCCTCAAAACCCACGAGCCCCTCCGCGGAAGGAAGTTGGGCGATCTATTTCCGTAAAGATTTACAGCCTCGGAAACCCAGTAGGGGTCACTATGAGTCGGAATCGACTCAATGGCAGTGAGTTTGGTTTTGGTTTTTGGTTCTTTCATTCAGCGTGATGCACTGGAAACCCTCCTGTGTTGCCGGACATAACCGTAAGTCATTCCTTTTTATTGGTGGAAAGAATTTCATGATGGATGTGCCACAGGTTGCTTATTCATTCCTCAGGTTTTTTTTTTTTTTTTTTTCCCAATTTGGGACAGTTTTAACAAGCCAGGAATTGGCCTGGATAGAATCACGTTTTTAAGACTAGGGGATAGGGGATAGAGAGGGCAGGAAGGCTGCGGGGAAGACGGTTATTGGATGGAACTGGGCGCTCACCACCCTCCCCTCCGCTCTCCCGGCACAGGGTACGGCCACGCCGCGCCGGGCACCGACTCGGGCAAGGTCTTCTGCATGTTCTATGCGCTCCTGGGCATCCCGCTGACGCTGGTCACCTTCCAGAGCCTGGGCGAGCGGCTGAACGCGCTGGTACGGCGCCTCCTGCTGGCGGCCAAGCGCTGCCTGGGCCTGCGGCGGCCGCGCGTGTCCACCGAGAACATGGTGGTGGCTGGGCTGCTGGTGTGCGTGGCCACCCTGTCCCTTGGGGCCGCCACCTTCGCGCACTTCGAGGGCTGGACCTTCTTTCACGCCTACTACTACTGCTTCATCACCCTCACCACCATCGGTTTCGGCGATTTCGTGGCGCTGCAGAGCGATGAGGCGCTGCAGAGGAAGCCGCCCTACGTGGCCTTCAGCTTCCTTTACATCCTCTTGGGGCTCACGGTCATTGGCGCCTTCCTCAACCTTGTAGTCCTGCGTTTCCTTGCGGCTAGCACCGATGCGCCGGAGCGCGCTGCCCGCCGTGCCAGCCCGCTCCGCTTGGGGGCGCCCGAGAGCCGCGGCCCCTCCTCGGCCCGCCGCCCAGCCCGCCCCGGGGGCCCCACCTCCATCTCTTATCGCATCCACCAGCTGGAGATGTGGGCTCGCGACAATCTGGGTTTCTCGCCCCCTTCGAGCCCCCGAGCCGTGGGCGGCCAACCAAGCAGGCCCCTGGCCAGGCGTAAATCTATATGACAGCCTGACCCAGGCTGGAGTCCAACCTGGAATGGGAGGGTGTGGGTACCCCCACCAGTTTCTACTCCCCAAGCTTGGAGAGAGGTGAGGGGCCCGAAGTTGTCTTCTGCCCAGAGCAGTTTGTCATTCCCTTCTGTGGCTGGCCTCCTCCCTCTTCTCCAAAAATATATTAAAGTCACATCATCAACACAAGCAGCACTGTAAAGCCACCCTGTAGGTGCAAGTCCCCTTTAATCTAAATTGTTTGGGGACGGGGTGGGGCACATCGGCACAGGTCTACACTGCCCTCCCCAGCAGAAACAGATGGCTGGTTTTCTTTTGTGGGAAGAGGCTGGCTTTCCACAGCGTAGGGGAACTGTACGGATTCACACACTGGAATCCTATCAATGAGGCCAGATGCTCACAGTGTGAAAAGCACAGGGAACAGAGACTGGAGGGGGCAGTCTGCAGTCCAGGTGGGCAAGTCCCCACACCACTGAAATTGTCATTCTTCTTGCCTGTTGTACAGCATGGAATTGGCCAGTGTACAGCCCCATCCTTCTGATGGGGCTGATGCCAGCTCCAATGGGGGATGAGGGAGGGCTTGCTGACACCCACCATCAGGGGACTGGGCCAGCTGGACACAGCCTGAAGCTGTGGGCCAAGTCATCTATTAGCAGCCAGATCAGGATTCTATTCCAGCTCCAGTCACCAGCAACGGGGCCCTGGGGAATCGTACCTCCTCCCTGGCCTCAGTCTCCACAACTGTGAGATGACTGGGGCTGCAGGTTCATCCAGAGCCCTGCTCCATGCGGGGCACCCTGGCAGTGCCCCCCGGGACAGACTCCACCCCATAAGAGCACAATAATAAAGTCCACGGTGGGCCCCTGACATTCTGATGCTCAGACACATAAACACCAACTGCCCTTAGCTCCCCTGGTAGACCTGTGTCAACACAAAGCCAGAGCAAGCCAGGTTAGAAAAGCCAAAAACTTTAATTTTCAACATGAGCTACATGGTCATGAACATAATGCAACGTGACCCATTCCAACCCAGGGGCCCAGAAACCCTCCCTCCCCAAAGGCCCAGGGGCTCCTGCTCCTGCTCCTGGAAGGGGAATGAGGGAAAAGTGGAAGGATGGCGAGAGACCCCAGCTTGGGGCCCCAGGTCCTGCCCTCCTGCCACAACCAGGAGGCAATGGTGGTGAAAGGGTTCCAGATGTAACACCTAAGGCCCTGGTCCCCACTTTGCCCTCGCAGAAGCTACAAGTGAAACGGGCCCTTCCAGCCTACCTAACAGGGTGGGGCGTCAGATGCTTATGGACGTGGAAGCTTCCCGTCCACCCTGAGGGGCTGCTCTGCAGACCCAGCTCTGAGGAGTCACTGCGGATGGGGGCGGGGGGAGCTCGGTCCCTTGGGCCTGGCACAGTGCTGCTGCTCAATAAATAAATGCAGGTGACCATGCCTGACGCAACAGCTGTGCCCCAAGGGGGAGCGGCCTCTGGTATTTGGGAACACCGCACTGTGCCCAGGATCTCCCCGGTTGGAGGAACCGGATGATGAATGAACATGTAAAGTGCGTAAGCACCCCCTAAACGACCCACCCTGGGAACCCTGGTGGCACAATGATGAAGTGCTCAGGTGATAACTGAAAGGTCAGCAGTTTGCGCCCACCCAGTGGCTCCACAAGAAAAAGACTTGGTGATCTGCCCCCATTAGGATTACAGCCTAGAAAACCCTCCTGGGCAGTTGTGCTGTCACACGGCGCCCTGTGAGTCCAAATCGACTTGATGGCACCTGACAACCATCAGCTCTACTCCTGCAGAAGAGGGGGCTTGGCCACTAACTTACAGTAGGGAGCCTTGGGAAAGTGCCTGCCCTCCCAGGACCTCAACTTCCTCCTCTTCAGGATGGGGGTGGTGACGCCAGGCCCCTCCTACTGCCCGGGGGCTCTCGTGAGGGGCTGCACTTGGGAAACAAAATGCATTGAGAAGCACTACAGGAAGGTCAGGTGTTAACTACATCTGAAGGGTTTTGCATGGATTTCCTTCAGATGAGGGGTTCCACAGCTGCCCCCACTCCCTCTCAGCCTGGGCAGAAACTGATGTCTCTCGGTTCTCCCTCCAGCTGGTCCTGGTTGGGTTATGGCACATCTGTGGGAGCCTCCACCCAGGCAGCAAGGCCTAGACCAGATCCTACGCCTCCTTAGTCAGTGAGGTCGGACCCTAGGTGAGCTCAGTCTCTATGGCAACCCTCTCCCCCAAACCCAGGCCCAGAAAGTGAGTTACTGACCCACCTAGATGGACCCAAGCAGGGCCAAGCAGTCAAAGCTTTTATCATGGTGGACATTCCCTGGAGAAGGGGTCTCATGTTAAGGGAGGATGTGCAACAGAGGCCCCAGTCCTGCCCCCATCACTTGCTTTCTGAGGGGTCTGACAAGTCACTTCCTGTTGTGGTCATTAAGTTCTCAGATGGGCTACCACTTGCCCTGCCCATCTTTGGCCACTAGGAGGCTCTCAAGAGAAAAAGGAGGAGGAAGTGCTGAAGGAGGGGAGGGGTCCACTTTGCTCCAGCTGCTGGGAGGAGACCCAGCGGAGGATGACACCCAACTCACAGCTGACCCCAGGGGCCCCCTTGCACTGGGCCTGGGTCTCCTGTCTACAAAATGAAAGTGGACTTCACTAAATGCTCCCAAACACCCGTCCCCTTCAGGATGATGAGAATTCTGGAAAAGGAAGTGGGGATGGCTCCCTCACCCCCACGGTACCCCTGCCTGTGACCTCTGACCCAGAGATTGAAAAAAGCATCACCTCCTAGACACCCCAACCACCTCAAGGCCCTCAAACTCCACCCTCCCTGCTCCTCCCCCATGGTGGCATGTAAGCTGCCAAAGAAAGGTTAGCAGCAGGGACCCGCTGGGTTGGAAGAGTCCCCAAAGCTAGTAATGAAGAGTCACTCCCCCACCCCAGAGCCCCATCCCCTAGTGAGAGCGGACGGTGGTTCCCATGCCAAATGGTCAGAACCCCTTCGAAGGGGACACGTGCTCACAACGATGATACAAAGAAACAGGGCTCCAGCCCCCAGCCCAGCCCACCCCTCCAGGAGGTGAACAGAGATTTCACAGAACAAACAAGAAAACCATTGAGGGGGGCCCTGACGGCCACCCCTAGGGTGTTGTTATTGCTTTGGGGCGCTCTCTCTGTAAAGGCGGTGCAGACCCCAGAGGGGGCTCGGGCTGGAGCCCCTCACCCTCTGGTTGGGACAGCCCGGCTCTGCCCATGCTTGAAAAGCTGCCCCTGACCGACCAGAGCAGCGATGTGTGGAGAGCAAGGTGCTCCCTGGCTCGAAATATTCTAAATGGTAATCAACAAACAGCAGAGAAATCACACTGGTTAAAAAATGGGGCCTTGGGTGTGAGTCCCCCAGAGCCCTGCTCCCTCCTGGCATCTCAGCTGGGCTTCCCCAGCTACCACCGGGCACTGGTCTATCCTAGGCCTCACCCTTCAGGGCACAGCCATCTTCGCCGCTTGCTTTACCTTCCAGACAGGTCCAGAGCCCAGTCTTGGGACTCGACCTGCTGCAACCCCAAAAAGTTCTGAAGATCCCCCTGGACAAAGGGGGTACCCCATCTCCTCTTCTAGTGCAGTGTGAGCAGCTCTGTGAGGGCGCTGAAGCTCACCCCGAACTTTAAAGGACATCAGGCCAAGGGGAGCTGAGGATGTCCAGGTGGGAGGAACAGCCCTGTGGATAGACCAGGGTGTGACAAGGAATAGGGTGGGACTATTCCGGACATCCTCAGCGGAAACCATGCCCTCCAGTGGACTCCAGGCCCTATCGCCAAGGCCCAGATGTCCCCAGGAGTGCTTCATAAATAAAACCAGTACCAAGGATAATAATCCAGAATGCTTGCGTATAGTGGGCAGCCCTAGCTGGGCCCTACAAGGGAGGGGGAAGGAGGAGAGGGGAGGAGGGGCTAGCCCCTGTGAACCAGGCTGCGGGATCTGAGCTCTGGCCAGTGGCTGGCAAGGAGACTGCAATCTCCTGGAATGTATTTGTGTCAACTCCCCGCCCCGTCCTGGGACTGTGTGGACTATGTGTGAACTAAGGGCAGGCCCCAGGACTTGGAACACTAACTCTACCCAGCTAACCTGGACTACGCCCTACACAGCAGGGACTGAGTAAAAGGGGTGGTGGGCTGCTAGGTGCCTCCCAGGGGAGGTGGCAGGAATGTGCTTCTGTAACCAGGGGCCAGCCTGCGTCCTCCCCAGCATGCAAAAGGGCTCCCGCAGGCCCTAGGGAGGGCCGGGACAGGAAGGCAGCTACCCAGCTATCCTGCTTGAGAACCATCCCCCAATTTCTGCACTTGCACCTCCTCTCGGGCTTTTTCTCCTACAGCTGTCCTTCCTTGAGCTAAGTAAGGTCATGGAAGCCAGGGCCGTGGCTCCTGCCCTTAGTACAGGATGGTTTGTTGAAAAAGACTGAAATTGAAGAACTCTGTCCCTTGCCCAGGTCCCCTGGCCTGGAGGCAGAGGGATAGGATTCTCTAAGTAGGAAACCCTTAGCCCCAGTCCCAACCCCGGCTTTCCTCAGCCTCCCCTCCAACCTAGCACGCCCAAAATGCAGAGATGGTGCCCTCTCAGGGCTCGGGTTCTGGACAAGCAGGGTCCCACAGCTCCTCTGCCAAAACAGAAATGATAAAGGTGTTGACAGTCCACTGGCAGTTCCCAAACTGGCCTGTGGCAGCCCCATGGAGCAAGGCGCCCTGGGGGTCTGCAGGTACCGCACCAGGCCTCGGACACCTCCTCCCCCCTCCTTTAATCTTTGTAGGACTCCAATTTCTAGAGTCACTGGAAGAGGGACAGGCAAGAGGGGACGGACAGATGGACTCAGACAGGCTGCGACAAAGCTCCTTCTACAGGCAGGTGGAGGGAGGCCTCAGCTCCTCTTCCAGTTGGGGCCCTGGGCCCCCAGGAGCTGGCTCCGGATCCTTGCAAAGCTGCCCCATCGGCTTTGGGACAGGAGTAGCTGCCTGAACCCGGTGCCGCAGGAAAGACACTTGCTGGTAATTGGCACCATGGAGATGGCCGGCTGGGTTCTGGACTTGGCTCCGGGCAGCGAGCTTCCAAGGAGGGGAAAAGGGGTATGGGGAAGCTGGACAGTGTTTGGGACAGAAGAGGGGTTTGCTCTGCCACCCCTGTCTTTCCTTTCTCCGGTCTTCAGCCACATCCACCAGGTCAAGAACCAGCCAAGTCAAAAGTGCAGCCAATCCCATTGGGAGAGGGAAGGTCTCGGGGGCAGGAGGCAAAGAAGGGGTGAGGAGGGGCCTGAGGGGGACAGGTCTCCCCTTCTGCTTCCCCCCTGTGGGGGAACGCCCCATGATCCTCTGTTCAATGTGCCCAGTGCCTGGGGTTCCAGGTTGGGGCTGGGAGGTCTCCAAGGCCATCTCGGGAGCCCCTCCCCATCCCCGGCACTAAGATCGCTCGCCGCAGGGCCCCACGGTGCTCTCAAGGGACAACTGGGATGCCTGCCGGAGCAGGGGGCCTGTGGCTGGGTCCACCATGGAGGAGGTGGGGAAGAGCTTGTACCAGCCGACGGCCAGGGTGGTCAAGTCCAGCTCCTCCAGCAGCACACGGGCCACACCCATGAACTGCTTCCTCTCCATGCGCCCGTAGTTCCCCCACACAATCACCTGCAGACAACAGACACAGTGGGTCAGATTTCGCCAGTGCCACCCACAGGCCCCACACCACAATACCCCACACTCCATTCACCTCCAAGTCCTATGGATTCTACCTCCTCAAAACTGTTCAAGTCCATGCCCATTAATGACCCATTAATGAACATTTGGACTAAAGAGTCTATAGAATAATCCTGACCAAAAGGGGGGAAATGCAGAACAAAATTTCTAATCCTCATGGAATCCAGACTTTGTGGAGCCATTGAGCCTGGATGAACCCCCGAGATAATCTTTAAAGTTTAAACCCAAAATATCCCCTAAAGTCTTCTTTAAACCAAACAATGTTGTTGTTGTTTGCCGTCAAGTCGGCCCCGACTCATAGTGACCCCTCCTTGGGTTTCCGAGGCAGTATCACTACGGAAGTAGGATTGCCCAACCTTCCTTCCGAGGAGTGGCTGGTGGGTTTGAACCGCCAGCCTTCTGGTGAGCAGTCAAGTGCCTTAGGCACTATGCTACCAGAGCTCCTTAAACCAAACAATAGTTTAGCTTAATTAGAAAAGACTGACATCATGCGTTTTTAAAGAATTATCTCTATGGGAGCAAACTGACAACAGCAACTCTGAAAGGTTAGGCAGGAAACGGAGGAATCGGTGAGTCTATGTTAATGGAGGCAGAAAAATTCAGAAAAGGAGGGTGAGAATGGCTGCACAATTCAAAAGAATGTCATCAGTGTATATGTAGAAATGGTTGAATTGGAGTATGTCCTCAACAATAACAAATAAAATATTAACACAGAAAAAAATTATGCAAAAAAAGAATTGCTCAATCCATCCATATTTACCTGTCTCCAGTGCCCCCATTACTGTTCCAGTCCTGCCTCACCATCCCATCTTCCCCTGACTACAGCCCCCAAAGCTTCTGCTTCCAGACCCTCAGAAACCCCCGCACATGGCACAAAGTTTCCAAAAGCGGCTGTGACAGTGTATGATGCCAGCTTCCTTCCTTTTCTGACCAGACCCTTTTCTGTGGCACCCTCCCATTTCCACTCTCTTCAGGCTGCCAGCTGGGCAGGCTCTGTGACCACAGACCCTTATTTGCTGTCCTACACCCCAGCTTCTTACTTCATCCCCCTGCATGAGGGCGGATAGTGCTGGCTCAGTCACTCAAGCACCGTCATGACAGACTCAGGGCTCACCTCTGTCACTTTACTGACTGTGTGATCTAGGGCAAGTCACTTCTCCGAGCCTCAGTGTCCTTGTCGGTAAAACTGAGATGATCCCCACTCAACACAGCTCACAGGTGAGGATCAAAGGAGAGTAGATATAAAACCTCACTGGGAGCTGCAAGCTGCCCCTCCAGTGTCCAGCTCACTTACTCACTGCCATCGAGTCGATGTAGATTCATAGCAACCCCTGTTGGGTTTCCGAGGCTATAAATCTTTACAGAAGTAGACTGCCTCACCTTTCTTTCTTTCTTTTTTTTTTCTCTCACATACATTTTATTAGGATTTGGGTGAAGATTTACAGAGTAAATTCACTTTTCATACAGCAGTTCACATATACTTTGTCTCATGTCATTGACCAAAATTTACAAT
>NW_006921636.1:12318914-12369046 GCF_000298275.1 Orycteropus afer afer | reverse complement strand
CACTGAGAAGAGGTAACTGTGGGGAGGAAGTGGGAGGGGAGCTGTTGCATTGTGGTAAACTGTGGTCAATGACATGAGACAAAGAATATGTGAACTGCTGTATGGAAAGTGAATTTGCTCTGTAAATCTTCACCCAAATAAAAATAAATAAATTAAAAAAGAAAAATAGGACTGTCCTAATGGCCAGGAGCCACATAGCCCCTCAGTCTGCTATCTAGTGCTCCAGGTCATGCCACAGCCCTCCACAGATTACTAATAATAATATTAGTAATAAGAGTAGTTGGGGCAACCATTTGTAAAGCACTTACTACAGGTCAACCTTGCGAATGCACAAAGAACACATTGCCCAGTCATAGTAACGTTATCAAGTAGAAATGGTTTTCACCTTCACTTTCTAGAAGAAGAAACTGAGGCTCAGAGAGGACCATGTTCAAAGCTACACAGAAAGTCGTGGCACTCAGACTGTCGACAGTGCTCTACTTGCACCAAGGGAGGCCCTCCAGAGACCGTTCCCCTTCCCTCACCAGGCCCCTCACCTGCAGGACTTTGCCCTGGGGGCTCTCAGGAAACAGCAGCACCTGGTTATACAGAGGGTCCAGTGACTTGCGAGCAACTTTGGTCTTCTTCTTGGCAATGCAGACACCATTCTCCAGCAGGTAAGCCTTGATGTAGGCCGCTAGGGACAGAGGCCAGTGGGGGTCAGTGCTAGCTCCGGCCCCTCACAGGGAGGGCAAAGGGTGCAGCAGAGAAAGCCCTTCCACCCACTGCTGGGGACTGGAGAGCCCACATGGGGCCAGGAGAAGTGGCGACAGGAGCAAGCAGGTGGCTGGGACCTGCCCCCTTCCTCTGGTGGTCCTCACTGCCTCCCCCACTCCCTCTGCTCACTCCTATACTCACCTTTTAAGCCCTGATTCACCCACCTCTTCCCTGACTATACTTTCAACTGCTGCCCCACTCACTCAGCTAATGTTTGCTGAGCTCCTGCTGCATGCCAAGAATCCTTCTAGACACTGAGGTATAATGACAGGAAATATGATCCCTGTCCTCTAGCTCAGTCCAGTGGGGAGACCGACAAGGTCAACAATAGAGTCCCAGCATGAGCCCCAAACCACCAGTTCCATGGAAGTCACTAAGTTAGGGACAGAGGGGTCCTACATAATTGGGCCCTTCTTCCTTCCAGAGCCCCTCTCTGGATCTTCTGCCCAAACCTCTACTCTTGCCTTACAGAGAGGTGGGCAGCTCCCATACCTGGCAGTGACTTTGAGCCTGGCTTGGCTGTCAGGCCACGAGCCTGGATTATGTCCACTTCGAGCTGACCATTCCGCTCCTGCAAGCCAATCTCCACGTCTCCTGCAAGAGATGAGTCTGGGAAATGACCTAGAAGCTCAGTAAGGACTCAGCTCCTCCTCTTCCCCTACTCCTAGCCCCAAACAAAACCAGAACACAACCCCCACACCCTTCTGAGGGCTTGGCTGGGGTGGGCCAGCCCTCTGCCTAGGAACAGGCCTTGGGACACTCACCCATTGGTGTGGTGGCCAGGGTCTGGCGGCCCACAAACTGCGCTGGCCCCATGCTGCCCAGGAAGTCACTAAACTGGGCATCTGATGCCAGGCAGACTCCTCCATAGTTAAGGCTGCAAGAAGAAAAGAGGAGATAAATCAAATGTTCCCACAGGCTAGACAGAGAACTCTGGACACTCAGGCAGTTGGCTCCAGAATGTCCCTTATTCCATGAGATTTTTGTCCACAGCTACCTCTGAGCCTCAGCAGACTGGTATCCTAACTCCTCCTGGTCTTAACCATCCTAACATCTCAGCTCCTGCTCCAAAATTCCAGGGCTTAGCCTTCCCCTACTGCTCCTCGCTAGGCCTTAGGTTCCACCTTCATAAAACGGGTATGATGATCATGAAAAGTCAGAAGAAGTACAGCCAGAATGCTCTTTAGAAGCACGGATGGTGAGACTTTGTCTCAACTGTGGACATGTTATCAGGAGGGACCGTTCCCTGGAGAAGGACATCACGCTTGGTAAAGCAGAAGGTCAGTGAAAAGAGAGGAAGACCTTCAACGAGATGGACTGACAGAGTGACTATAACAATAGGCTCAGACACAGCGACAGTCATGTGGCTGGTGCAGGACCGGGCAGTGTTTCATTGTGTTGTACGGAGGGGCGCTGAGTCGGAACCAACTTGACAGCAGCTAACACAAGAGTCGGAATGGACTTGAAGGCAACTAACAACATGTCTCAGGGTGGTTGTAAGAATTACAGGAGATGCAAAGGACTTGAATAGACATTTCACCAAAGAGGATGTTCAAATGGCCACTAAACACATGAAAAGATACTCAGCGTTATTAGCAATGAGAGAGATGCAAATTAAAACCACAATGAGATACTATTTCACTCCCACTAAGATGGCTAAGATTAAACATACACATACAGAAAATAATAAATGTTGGTGAGGATGTGGGGAAAATGGAACCTTTACCCATTGCTGGTGGAATGCAAAGTAGTATAGCCATTGTGGAAAACTGTGGCAGTTCCTCAAAATACTAAACATAGAACTACCATATGGACCAGCGATTCCACCCCTAGGACTTGAAGCAGAGACCCAGAGATGTGAACACTGATGTTCACTGCAGCACTATTCACAACAGCCAAACAGTGGAAACAATCTGAATGTCCATCAATGGATGAACTGATACATAAAATGTGGTGTATGCATATATATATATATATATATATATATATATATACACACACACACACACACACTGGACTAAACCAGTAGGAGAAATGAAGTCTTGATAAATGCTACAAGATGAATGGAGCCGGCAAACATTACACTGATACACTGAGTGAAATAAGTCAACCACAAAAGGACAAATGATATATGACCTAACTGATAGACAAAGATCAGAATAAACAAATATATAGAGAACAAAATCTATTAGGGGCAGGAGGGAGGGGAAAAAGGAGGAGTTAACAGTGATGGAGGTACTGCATTGATTATTGTAATTGATGTCAATAAGCTGTACACCTATTAAAAAACTCAACTGGCAAAAGTTGTATGGTAGATATATTTACAACAATGACCAAAGAAAGAAAAGAAAGAGTAGCTGAGAGCCTGTTTATGTAGAAGCAAAAACTTCATGGGATTTATTTCTTGGTTTGGAAGTTTAGGGTCACGTTTGTATGGGGTATCCCAGTTAACTGGCCTAATAACATGTTTAGCGCTTCTGTTCTATCTCCTAGTTTGTTGCATAGTAGTGCCTGGCATCTTAAAAGCTTGCAAGCGGCCGTCCAACAACAACTGGTTTCTGTTCATCTAGAACAACAGAGTAATAAGGAGAGACAGGAACAGGAGAGGGTTATGGAATGTGAGGCTAAATGCTTCTGTGAATAACTTCCTCCTTTGTCATGAGATCAGAACTGGATGGTGCCCAGCTACCGTTAGTGAACATTTTGATCATCTATGCTATAGAGGCAAAGGCAATTTGATTGTGTGGATCATGACAAATTATGGACAACATTGAGAAGAATGGGAATCCCTGAGCACTTGATTGTACTCATGAGGCATCTGTACCTTGACCAGGAGGCTGTCGTTCGAACAGAACAAGGGGACACTGCATGGTTTAAAGTCAAGAAGGGAGTGCGTCAGGGTTGTATTCTGTCTCCACACTTATTCAATCTATATGCTGAGCAAATAATCCGAGAAGCTGGACTATATGAAGAAAAACGTGGTATCAGGATTGGAGGAAGAATCATTAACAACCTGAGATATGCAGATGATACAACTTTGCTTGCTGAAAGTGAGGATGACTTAAGGCACCTACTGATGAAGGTTGAAGAATACAGTCTGCAGTATGGATTACATCTCAACATAAAGAAACCAAAAATCCTCACAACTGGACCAATGAGCAGCATCACAATAAATGGAGAGAAGATTGAGGTTGTCAAGGAATTCACGTTGCTTGGTTCTACAATTGATGCCAACGGAAGCAGCAGTCAGGACATTAGACGACGTGTAGCATTGGGAAAGTCAACTGCGAAGGAACTGTTTCAAGTGCTGAGGAGCAAGGATATCTCATTGAGGACTAAAGTGTGCCTGACACAAGCCATGATATTTCCAATCGTCTGGTATGCATGTGAGAGCTGGACAATGAATAAGGAAGACCGAAGAAGAGTTGATGCTTTTGAGTTGTGGTGCTGGCAGAGAATGCTGAAAGTACCATGGACTGCTAAAAGAACTAACAGATCTGTCCTGGAGGAAGTGCAGCCAGAATGCTCCTTGGAAGCAAGAATGGCCAGACTTCGTCTCACCTATTTTGGTCATGTTGTCAGAAGGGACCATTCCCTGGAGAAGGATGTCATGCTTGGTAGGGTGGAGGGTCGACGAAAGAGGGGGAGGCCTTCAACGAGATGGACTGATATGGTGGCTGCGATGATGGGATCAAGTATAGCAGGGATTGTGGGGCTGGCGCGGGATCGGGCGGTGTTTTGTTCTGCTGTGCATGGGGTCGCTATGAGTCAGAAATGACTCGACGACACTTAACAACAACATGCTATAGAAGAATTCTGATCAAAAGGGGGAAAATGCACAACAGAATTTCAAATTCTCATGAATTCCAGACTTCCTGGAGCCATGAAGGTTAGATGAACCCCTGAAAATGCTGCCTTCAGATAATCTTAAGCCTTAAACCAAAAATATCCCCTGAAGTCTTCTTAAAACCAAACAATAGTTAGCTTCACTGGTAAAAACTGTCTGCCTGGAGCACTGTAATCTTTGAAGAACTATCTCTATGGGATCAAACTGACAAGAGCAACTCAAAAGATTAGTTAGAAACTTTAAGGACCAGTGAATTCAGTTAATGGGGGAGGAGCAACTCAGAAAAGGAGGGGTGAGAATGGTTACACAATGTGGAGACTGCAGTCAATGTCACTAAACAGTGCATGTAGAGAAGCCCCGATGGTGTGATGGTTAAACACTCGGCTGCAAATGGAAAAGCTGGCAGTGCAAACCCACCCAGTGGCTCTGCAGGAGAAAGACTTGGTGGTCTGCTCCCATAAATATTACAGCCAAGGAAACCCTATGAGGCAGTTCTACTCATGGGGTCGCGGTGAGTCGAAAATCAACTCGACAGCACCTAACAACAATGTTTTCTAGTGTCTGGCTCATGTGGTTTAGTGTGGTCTAAGACTCAAAGTCTGCTGAGTCAGGTGCTGTGTTTTAACATGACCCCAGAGGGTTTGTGTGGACATGAGCCTTTGAGATGCATCGGGTCAGTGGACACTGGACTCCAAGGTGTGCATCTGTGGCTGCTGCTTGGCTGCCCAATATCCATGCTTCTTCCTTTGGTGACAAGACCTCAACTTTCCTTTGGGGAGCCCCTCCTCTGCTCTCATTGGGTGTGTTCCCCATGGTGAGGAGCAGACCTGGGGAGTACCCTGCTGCCTGGCCAATCAGGGTACTCCCTCCCTGGGACAGTGATTGGCTCAGATGCAGGCGTATGCCCCAATTCATCCCCCAAGAATCTGGCCTGGAAGCTCTGTGTGAACAGTGGGGAGTAAGGAGCTCTCTCTTCCAGCAGCTGGGAACCTGGACACAGGGCTGGAGCTTCTGGTAGCCATCAGACTAGTTAGAGACCAAGTTCTGATGGTGCTGAGGCAGCTAGCTCCTGGGCCAAGCTTCATCCAAAGCAAGTCACTTCATCTTTTTTTAGTTCTATCAGTTAGTAAGTAATAACGCTGTTATACATTTTATATGTAATTATAATTACATGTAGCTATATAATAATATGGAGTCCCTGGTAGTACAAAAAGGAGCTCTGGTGGCATACTGGGTAAGGCATTTTGGCTGCTAACCAGGAGGCTGATAGTTCAAACCATCACCTATGGTACAGGAAGAAGATGAGGCAATTTACTTCCATGAAGATTTACAGCCTTAGAAACCCAAAGGGGTCACTGTGAGTCGGATTTGACTCAATGGCAGTGAATGTGGTTTGTTTTGGTGACATAAACAGCTAACACGCTCAGCTGCTAACTGGAAGGTTGGAGGTTCCTGCCTACCTAGCCTTGGAAGAAAAGCCTAATGATCTCCTTCCAAAAAAAGCAACCACTGAAAACCCTGTGGTGCTGAGTTGTCTTCAAACCTTGAATTGAAACTATCCCTTGGGAGAAAAACAAAACAAAACTAAACAAAAAAACCCACTCTCATCAAATCTATTCCAACTCATAGCAACTGTTTAGCCCAAAGAGTAAAGATTGTCACCCTTGAATATTGCATTAAAAATTATAATTATTATCTAAGTGAAACCAAAGCAACCCTGGTGGGGCAATGGTTCAGTGCTTGTCTGCTAACTGGAAAGTTGGTGGTTCAAACCCACCAGCTGCCCTGTGGGAGAAAGATGTGTGCTTCCATAGAGATTATAGCCTCAGGAACCTTCTGGGCCAGTTCCATCCTGTCCTGTAGGGACTAGGAGTTGGAATAGGCTCTAAGACACACAACAGCAACAACATGTAAGACCAAAGGGTCAACAGCTACTTTAAAGCAGAGATGAGAAGGCTGAGGGCAGGGAGAGCAAGTAGCTGGAAGTCAAACAACCAGAACATAAGTAAGGAGAAGATTGACACAAGGTGAGGGATGTAGCCAGAGTCACTGACCATGACGTTCAGAAACTGTGGAACGAGCGTGGGTTTTTCTGTGTACAGTCTCATCAAATAAAAGGAAATGAAAACCTTATGGAGCAGCATTCTACTCTGAACATACACGGAGTCACCACTGCCCAGCTCAAGTTTTGTGCACCCTTAGGTGTATAATTCCAGGCAAGCCACCGGTGGGGACAAGACGCTGGGCACACACAACATACCATTTTGCTGGGTAAATGTATTGCTCCAGAAGAAACTAAAGATGACAACATAATGAGGTACAGCTGGTCCTCCAACCTACGCACGGCAGGTGGTGAGAGCCCAAGATCAGTCGGAAGGGCGGGATCTCCAATGGCCCCCATGACCCCGAATGGACCAGAATGGGAAGCTCTGAATTGGAGCCCAGAGGTGACACAGATCCAGCAGACAAGGAAAGAGGAAGGCAGGCATTCTACTGGGGGAGGGGGAGCAGTGCGAGCAAACGGTAAGGGGAAGGACGAGCGGGTGCACCAAACTGTTAGAGGTTAGAGTGGGCACATGTGAGGAGGGGCGAGAAAATGAGGCTAGGGCTGATGGGTAGAGGTCTTGAACGATGGGAGAGAGAGGGTTTAGACTCGATGATTCTCTTCTGCCCTCCTTAGAATGAGCTTCAAGACATTAACTTTCTCATACAAGCTCTGCTTTTTGCAAGTATGATGATGGCAGTGGTGTTGGTTATAACAGCTTTCCCTAAAGAGCCTGTACTATGTACTAAACATGTCACCTGGGTTGTCTCATTTCATTCATTCAATAAGTATTGGGGGACTACTATATGCTAGCACTCTTCCAGTCTCTGGGGCTACTGCAGGGAACAAAACAAAGTCCTGTCAACATGGATCTTACATTCTGATGTAATCCTTACAATGGCCCTATTGAAGCAGGCATGATTTTATCTAGCTGACATCTAGGGACACTGAGGCTCAGTGAGGTAAAGCCCCTAGGCTATAGCCTCACAGGAACAAGGTGGGAAAGGCAGGGTTTGAACTCAGGTCTGTGTGGTTGTGGGAGACGCCTTTTAGGTGGCTGCTCTGGCACCCAGTAACCTCCCCTTCCTGGGAATGGGCTCCTAGAAGCCCAATTCTGAGTGTTGTGGATTGCAATGTGCTTACCTCTTCCTCCTGAGCATACAGCTAAGTACACTTCCCAGGACTGAAACTAAGGCGTGTCCAATGAGAGTAGACTGAAGGGCTGTGGGCCACTTCCAGGCCTGTCCTACAAAAACCTCCCACATGCCATGATCTTGTCTCTCTCTTCCACCATCAGAGTTGCCAGCAGAGAGTTCTGAGGCCCTAAGAGATGGGAGAGCCACAGTAAAAGGAGCCTAGGTCGACTGACCACAAGTTCACATGAGCAAGAAATAAACTTTTTTATTAAGTCTTTGAAATGTAGAGGTTTGTTACAGCAACTGGCTTCACTTAACCAAACTGACACACTGGCCCTGTTTCCTGGGCAGAGCTGATGAGCCCAGTGATAGACACCTAACCCAAGTTCAATCAAGCAAAGAGTATCTCTGGAAGACTGAAAAGAAAAAAACAATCCCAGAGGCTGAAAGTCATTAGAATCAAGCCAAAATGGATAGAGAAGAAATATGGGGACTTGATACAGAAATTAGGAATACTGAACACAGAGAGTTTACTGTGAGCCCAGCCACCTTCTAAGTGCTCCATACATAATTCATCTTGGCCTCACAGCAACCCAATGACAGAGACACTATTACTAATTGAATTGTTTCCCCAAAAAATATGTTGTAAATCCTAATGCCTATACCTGTTGTTATAATCCCATTTGTGAATGGGTTTTCTTTGTCATGTTAATGACTAGTACCAAAGTAGTTCAGGCTGCCCTCCTTCCAGGATAGATTTGTTAGTTCTTTGGGCAGTCCATGGTACCTTCCGTATTCTTCACCAGCACCACAACTCAAAAGCACCAACTCTTCTTCGGTCTTCCTTATTCATTGTCCAGCTTTCACATGGATCTGAGGCTACTGAAAATACAATGGTTTGGGTTAGGTGCACCTAGTCTTCAAAGAGACATTTTGCACTTCAGTACTTTAAAGAGGTCTTTTGCAGCAGATTTGCCCATTGTAATATGCCCTCTGATTTCTTGACTGCTGCTTCCATGGGTGTTGACTGTGGATCCCAGTAAAATGAAATCTTTGCAACTTCAATCTTTTCTCCATTTATCATGATGCTGATGCTGATGCTTATTGGTCCAGCTGTGAGGATTTTTTTTTTTTTTTTTTTATGTTGAGGTATAAAGACTGGAGTCTTTACTCTTCATCAGTAAGTGTTTCAAGTCATCTTCACTTTAAGCAGGCAAGGTTGTGTCTGCTGCATATTGCAGCTTATTAATATGTATTCCTCCAATCCTGATGCTGTGTTCCTCTTCATATAGTCCAGCTTCATGGATTATTTGCTCTGCATACAGATTGAATACATATAATGAAAAGATACAGCCCTGACGCACTCTTTCCTCATTTTAAACCATGCCCTATCCCCTTGTTGTGTTTGAACGACAGCCTCCTGGTCTATGCACAGGTTCCTGATAAGCACAATTAAGTGTTCTGAATTCCCATTTGTCTCAATGCTGTCCATAATTTGTTATGGTTCCCACATCAAATGCTTTTGCATAGTCAATAAACCACAAGGAAACATCTTTCTGGTATTCTTTGCTTTCAGCCAAGATCCATCTGACATCAGCAACAATATCCATCATTCCACGTCCTCTTCTGAATCCAGCTTGCATTCCTGGAAGTTCACTATCAATATACTGCTACAACCGTTTTTGAATTATCTTCAGTAGGATTTTACTTGTATGTGATATTAATGATATTATTCAATAATTTCCACATTGTGTGGGATCACCTTTCTTTGGAATGGGTACAAATATGGATCTCTTCCAGTCAGTTGGCCAGGTAGCTGTCTTCCAAATTTCTTGGCATAACCAAGTGAGTGCCTCCAGCAGGGCAGCCATTTGTTGAAACATCTCAATGGGTATTCCATCAATTCCTGGTGCCTTGTTTTTTGCTATTGTTTTTTTCCTTCAGTGCAGCTTCAACTTCTTCCTTCAATATCATTGATTCTTGGTCACATGCCACCTTCTGAAATAAATGAATATTGACCAATTCTTTTTTTGTACAGTGACTCTGTGTATTCCTACCATCTTCTTTTGATGCTTCCTTCATCATTCAATATTTTGCCCATAGAATCTTTCAATATTTCAACTTGAGGCTTGAATTTTTCCTTCAGTTCTTTCAGCTTCAGAAATGCCAAGTGTGTTCTTACCTTTTTGTTTTGTGACTCCAGGTCTGTGCACATTTCATTATAATAATTGACTTTGTCTTCTTGAGCTGCTCTCTGAAATCGTCAGTTCAGCTCTTTTATGTTGTTATTTCTTCCATTTGCTTTAGCTACTCTCCATTCAAGAGCAAGTTTCAGAGTCTCTTCTGACATCCATTTAGGTCTTTTCCTGTCTTTTTAATGAGCTTTTGCTTTCTTCATGTATGATATTCTTGATGTCATCCCACAATTCCTCTGGTTTTCAGTCATCAGTGTTCAATACATCAAATCTATTCTTTAGATGATCTCTAAATTCAGGTGGGATATAATCAAGGTCATATTTTGGCACTCATGGACTTGTTTTAATATCGTCAGCTTCAACTTGAACTTGCATATGAGCAGTTGATGGTCTGTTCCACAGTCAGCTCCTGATCTTGTTTTGTCTGAAGATACTGAGTTTCTCCATCACCTTTTGCCACAGATGTAGTCAATTTGATTCCCATGTATTGCATCTGGCAAGGTCCACATGTATAGCCACCCTTTATGTTGTTGAAAATAGTTGTCTGCAATGAATAAGTAATTGGTCTTTCAAAATTCTATCTTGCAACCTCCAGTGTCCTTTCTATCACCAAGGACTATTTTCCAGCTACCAGTGATTCTTGTTTGTTTCCAACTTTTGCATTCCAATCACCAGTAATAATCAATAAATCTTGATTGCATGCTGTAGAAGTTGGTAAAAATCTTCAATTTCCTTATCTTTGGCTTTGGTGGTTGGTGTGTAAATTTGCATTGGTAGTATTAACTGTCCTTCCTTGTAGGTGTATGTATATCATCCTGTCACTGACAGCATTGTACTTCAGGACAGATCTTGAAACATTCTTTGTGATGATGAATGCCACACCATTCCTGTTCAATTTGTCATTCCTGGCATAGTAAATCATATGATTGTCTGATTCAAAATGGCCAAAACCAGTCCATTTCAGCTCACTAACGCCTAGGATATTGATCTTTATCATTCCATTTCATTTCTGACAGCTTCCAATTTTCCTAGATTTATACCTTGTACATTTCATGTACCAATTATTAATGGATGTTTGCAGCTGTTTCTTCTCATTTTGAGTCATTCCACGTCAGCAAATGTACATCCCAGAAGCTTTACTCTATCCACATTGTTAAGGGTGACTCTACTTTGAGGAAGCAGCTCTTCCTTAATTGTATTTTGAGTGCCTTCTGACCTGAGAGGCTCATTTTCCAGCATTATATCAGACAATGTTTCAGGGCTATTCATAAAGTTTTCCAGTAATATATCAGACAGTCTTTCACTGCTATTCATAAGGTTTTCAGTGACCAATTCTTTGAGAAGTAGATGGCCTCTTCCTTCTTCAGAGTCAATCTTAGTCTGGAAGCTCTGCTGAAACCTGTCCACCATGGGTGACCCTGCTGTTATATGCCTCACAGCAACAGGCAAGCCACTATAGGCTGTATACTCAGATTGAATAAGTATGGTTAAAAGATACAACCATGATGCACACCTTTCCTGATTTTAAACCACACAGTATTCCCTTGCTCTGTTCAAACAACTGCCTCTTATTCTATGTCCAGGTTTTACATGAGCACAATTAAATGTTTTGGAATTCTCATTCTTTGAAACATTATCCATAATTTATTATGATCCACACAGTTGAATGTCTTTGCATAGTCACAGGTAAACCTCTTTCTGGTATTTTCTGCTTTCAGCCAAGAGCCATCTGATATCAGCAACGTTATCCCTTGTTCCACATCCTCTTCTGAATGTGGCTCGAAATTCTGGCAGTTCCCTGTTGATGTTCTGTTGCCACCATTTTTTAATGATCTTCAGCAAAATTTTATTTCATGTGATATTAACGATACTGTTTGATAATTTGTGCTTTCTGTTGGATCATCTTTCTTTGGAATAGGCACAAGAATGGATCTCTTCTAGTCGGTTGGCCAAGTAGCTGTCTTCCAATTTCTTGGCAGAGATGAGTGCTTCCAGCACTGCATTCAGAGCAGACAGGCAAGCATCAAGCAAGCAGAGATGGGGGAAGATAGATGCTACACCATACGAAGATTGCAGAGGAACAGAAGCTCAAGAGATAAGGACCTTCAAGAGCCAAGAGAGAAAGAAAGCCTTTTTCTAGAAACAGCACCCGAATTTAGACTTCCAGGCTCCTAAACTGTGAAGAAATGGTTTGTCAAAGCTATCCATGTGTGGCATTTCTGTTCAACCAGCACTAGACAACTAACACAGTCCCATTTTATAGATTCACTGGTAGTGTTAAGTAACTTGCTCAATCATACAGCTACCGTGTGGTTCCACCCACCTCCTTGGCACTCTGCACACTGAGGCTGCTACTCTAACCCACACAGCTCAGTCTGAGGCCTGTTTTCTAGCTTGGAGAACAAGTTCAACCTGAGGGCTAGTGCCTCCAGAAAGAACCCTCAACCAGTGACACACGGGGAGTTGTCCTGAACTGGGGTAACTCAGATATACTCAGATACATGTTTGCCTCAGTCTCCCTGTGCTACCACAGCAGGGCTGGGCTCCTGGGGTCCACAGAGCCAGCAGGCTTGAAGTTCCCTTCTTTGTCTTGTCCCCCGCTCCAGTACTGGTGATTCCGGAGATCACCTTTCAAATGATCGACTTCCACTTGAGTCCTTGGCAGGGTCTGCTTCTGGAAGAACCGAAACTAAGAGAATGGCAGTGCAGTATCTGAACCCATGCAGCTGGGCTTGCAAGTCTGTTATAACAATTATGCAAAAAATGTTACTACAAATAAAAAGGACAGAAAAAGTTACATATCTGGAATTGAAACAAATGCTTACTTTCTTACAAATTCAAAGATGTTTAATTAACAGCACCAAGGTGAAGGCCTAGGCTCCCTCACTGCTGGTGACAAGGCCTTTCCTCCAATGCCTCAAGTCTCTTATTTCCACCTGGGATTCTGGGCTCAAAAAGCCTGAAAAACAGTGGTGCCTCACGGGTTCTAAGTCTCTGAAGGGACTCAGCCCACGGCTTGAGCAAAGCCTTCCGCAGCCTGAAATTGAAAGTTTCCTCCAACATCATCCTTGGTTCCTGGTGGGACTGCAGCAGACAATGGGGAACCGGCAGGCCTGGTAATTAGCAGTAATTGTTTATAATATCTGGGCGGCTGCCGGATTTCCCATCCCAGGGCGCCTCGCAGGCTGCCAAGGAACCAAGCTGACGCCCCAGAAACCCTGAACTGGTTATCACATCCCCCATGGCTGGGGCTAGAGGAAGGAAGACTAAGTAGAGGCAGGTTTAACCAGGTTAGACACCCCACTCCACCTGGGGGTCGTCCCTAGAGTAGGAAAACAGGCAGAGGATATAAGGTCAGACCTCGTCTGCTCCTCCCTGTCCAGTTCTTGCTGTGTGACCCCTCTCTGTGCTCAGCCAGTTTTCTGTCCTGCAAACTGGAGCTCACACTACCTCACAGACAAGCTTCAGCCATTGAACAGGCTGGTGCCTATGCTGTGGCAGTTTTAAATATTTCAAAAAGCCCCTCTGTTCAAGGGTCGACCAGGAAAGAGTATGAAAGAGCTTGCGGGATTGTTAAATGCCACGTACATGTTATTACTTAGATCCAGTGCTTAACAGCATGCCCTATAAGCAGCAGGCTCTCAATACGGTAAATGTATACTGCTGTCTACCCTACGGTGGGTCTCAGCCTGGGAAACCAAAACCAAAAACCAAACTCACTGCCATTGAGTCAGATCCAACTCAGAGCAACCCCTCATTGGGTTTCCAAGGTGGTATCACTACGGAGGTAGATTGCCCAACCTTCCTTCTGAGGCACACCACCAGAGCTCCGAGACTGGGAAAAGGAGGCAATAAAAACATGGTGATAAAGACTGGACTTTGGCATACTACAAACCCCAGGTTCCAGTACTGTGCAACCCGGGGCAAGTGTTTTAACCTCTCTGAGCTACAGTTTCCTCATGAAATACTGTATTGACTTTGTCAAGTAATGTTGGGGGAAGAATTGGTGCAGTAACACATGTGAGTATCTGCTGAATAAATGAATGGATGAAATACTATGGCCTGTTGGGCAGCTGCCTGGCCTGGGAGAGCCTCCTTTTCCTCCTCTTGGTATTTTTCATGGCATTTCTGATGCTAGACCTGTTAGGATGTGCAGCACGTGGATGCCTGAGACCAAGCCACTGGGGGTGGGGATGGGAGACGCAGCAGCTGGATCCTCCTGTGTGGAGGCAGAGGCCTGAAACAGGATTACAAGCCATATTCTGCTGGCCTTTGATTTTGCATTAATGGTGAAATGAGATTTCCTGCACTGCAAATCCTGTTAGTTGTGTCTGTGGAGCTGAAACCCATTTATCTTTTATTAACCTTTGAGCTTACTTTGCCCATAGATTTTCTGTGTTCTCGATGGTTAAAAAAGTAATAGGGTTATTTGGGGATTTGACTCCTTTCTGTTTTCCAGATGGATCACTCATCTCAATTGCATCTGGAAATTAATAGGCTACACAGTCATTTTGGTGACGTAGATTTTCTAGCTTTGAAAGGTTTTAGTGATTAATGGACTTGTTCTCTGTCCATGCATCCACCAGCCTCCTCACACGTCCATCCATCCATCCTCTGCCCCCCACACACACCCATCCATCCATCCACTTTCCCTCAGACTTGCTGAACCCACAATACAGTCAGTTCTGCTATAATGCAAATATGGGTTCCTAAAGATTACCATGCTATGCAAATTCCCACAATAAAACACAGAGCTCATGGAGAAAATGGGATTGGGGCACAACCCTCAAAAACTCTGTCAGTGACAATTAAAAGAAAAAAAAAAAGATAAGAACCTAGTAAAAATGACAGCACATTTTTACATATTAAATGGTTAAGAAATGCATAAATATTAAATATGGTCCTTGAAAAAGACCTAGATATGGGAGGTACAGACAACAAAGATGAACTGTTTTGCATGGTTCATGTGCTTTTGCACTGACAATGCAGTGATGGCAAGCCTTGATCTACAGGTGGATAGATGAGCGGACAGGCTGAATGATCAGGTATGGCTAGGCAGGGGGTAGTGTGTCCATGACCACATATAGGGTTGGCAGACGATGCTTCTACAAGAGTATTTATTTGTATGTGCTGTATGGATGTCTCGGTATATAGCAGGGCTGACAGGGACAAGGGTGTGGTGGCTTCTTGGCCACAGCCAGCTACCCTGAGGGAGTAAGTGGTTGAACCTGTGGGCTTGGGACCATCATCAAAGGAAACATCAAGCTCAAATGGCAAAAGATAGTACACAAAAAAATTGTTCTACATCCTACTTCAGTGAGTAGTGACTGGGGTCTTAAAAGCTTGCAAGCAGCCATTTAGATGCAACAATGGGTCTCTCCTCATCCAGAACAAAGAAGAATAAAGAAAACCAAAGATATGTGGAAACAATCAGTCCAAGGTACTGATAGATCATGCGATCCTCAGCCTACATGACCATGAGACCAGAAGAAGCAGATGGTGCCCAGCTACCACTGTCAACCACTTGGAGGGGGATTGGTGCAGGAGATCCTGGATAGAATGGGAGAACAATGTGGAACAAAAGTCAATATCATTTAAAAGAAACAGGTTTGCTGGTCTGATAGAGCCTGGGGAGACCCCTGAGACTACGGCCCCTAGCTACCCTTCAGGTTTAGAACTGAACCCACTTCTATAGCTTCCAGCCAAACAATAGACAGGCAAATGGAGTACACAGGAATCAGATCGACTACATCTGTGTAAAGAGGTGATGGAGAAGCTCAACATCTCCAGCCAAAACAAGGCCAGGAGCTGACTGTGGAACAGACCATCAACTGCTCATATGCAAGTTCAAGTTGAAGCTGAAGACAAGTAAAACAAGTCCACGAGAGCCAAAATATGACCTTGATTATATCCCTTCTGAACTTAGCGACCATTTAAAGAACAGATTTGAGGCACTGAACACCAATGACTGAAAACCAGAGGAATTGTGGGATTCCTGAACATCATCCATGGGCCATCAGAGAGATGCAAATCAAAACAACAATGAGATACCGTCTCACCCCAGCACTGATGGCAAGGTTTAATGAGACAGAAAATAACAAATGCTGGCGGGGATGTGGAGAGACTGGGACTCTCATACACTGTTTGTGTGACTGTGAAGTGATACAACCACTGTGGAAAGCAATATGGCGATTCCTTAGAAAGTTGGATTTGGTGATACCATTTGACCCAGCAATCCCATTCCTAGGTATATATCCTAGAGAGGTGAGAGCCAGGACAGGAACAGATACATGCACTCTCATGTTCACTGCAGCACTATTTACAATAGCAAAAAGATGGAAACAACCTACGTGCTCATCAGCAGAAGAGTGGATGACCAAACTATGGTACATACACACAATGGAATGCTATGCAGCACTAAAGAATAATGTAGAGTCTGCAAAACACCACATAATATGGATGAACTTGGAGGACATTATGCTGAGTGAAATAAGTCAATCACAGAAGGACAAATATAGTATAAGTTCATTGTTGTGGAGGGTCAAGGAAAGGTTTATATGTGGAGGGAAACTTTCTTTGTTGGTTGCCAGGGGTGGGAGAGGAGGGGAGGGAGCACTGAGAAAAAAAAAAAAAAAAGCATTGACCCATTTCACTTTAGTTTTTTGTGTTTCACTGTATATAAACTATATTTCAATAAAATGCATTAAAAAAATAGAATGTCTTTCAATTCTGTGGAATGGAATGGGTATCCCAATGGGCATCCCATCAAATCCACTCTTTTGGAGATGCCCATTAGTTTTAATGGCCCTTCTCACTCACAGGGAGAGTCCATTTCTGCTGTGGAAACATACTCTAACTTTCAATAAAGGTGTGCATGTTTGTGGGGAAAAAAAAAATCATCCATGAAGAAAGCAAAAGGTCATTAAAAAGACAGGAAAGGAAGAAAAGACCAAAATGGATGTCAGAAGAGACTATAAAACTTGCCCTTGGATGGAGAATAGCTAAAGCAAATGGAAGAAATGACAAGATAAAAGAGCTCAACAGAAGATTTCCAAGAGCAGCTCAAGAAGACAAAGTCAATTATTATCATGAAATGTGCAAAGACATGGAGCTGGAAAGTCAAAAGGGAAGAACATGCTTGGTATTTCTCAAGATGAAAGAACTGAAGAGGAAATTTAAGCCTCAAGTTGCAATATTGAAAGATTCTATGGGCAATATATTGAATGATGCAGGAAACATCAAAAGAAGATGGAAGGAATACACAGAGTCACTGTACCAAAAAGAATTTGTTGATGTTCATCCATTTAAGGAGGTGGCATATGATCAAGAACCAATGATACTGAAAGAAAAAGTTGAAGTTGCACTGAGGGAAGTGGCAAGAAACAAGGCTCCAGGAATCAACGAGATACCCATTGGGATGTTTCAACAAACAGATGCCTCACTAGAAGCACTCACTTGGCTACGCCAAGAGATTTGTAAGACAACTACCTGGCCAACTGACTGGAAGAGATCCATTATTTGTACCCATTCCAAAGAAAGGTGATCCCACAGGATGTGGAAATTACCAAAGACTATCATTAATATTGCACACAAGTAAAATCTTACTAAAGATAATTCAAAAACAATTACAGCAGTATACTGACAGAGAACTTCTGGATTCAGAAGAGGATGTGGAAGAAGGGATATCATTGTTGATGTCAGATGAACCTTGGCTCAAAGCAAAGAATACCAGAAAGATGTTTCATTGACTATGCAAAAGCATTCAATTGTGTGGATCATAACAAATTATAGATAAATGAGAAGAATGGAATTCCACAACACTTAATTGTACTCATGAGGAACTTGCACATAGACCAGGAGGCTGTCATTCAAATAGAACAAGCGGACACTGCATGGTTTAAAATCAAGAAGGGAGTGTGTCAGGGCTGTATCCTTTCACCATACTTATTCAATCTGTATGCAGAACAAATAATCTGAGAAGCTGGACCATGTGAAGAAGAACATGACATCAGGATTGGAGGAAGACTCATTAACAACCTATGTTATGCAGATGACACAATTTTGCTAGCTGAAAGTGAGGATGACTTGAAACACTTGCTGATTAAGACTGAAGACTACAGTCAGCAATGTGGATTACACCTCAATATAAAGAACACAAAAATCCTCACAATGGGACCAATAAGGAGCATCATGATAAATGCAGAAAAGATTGAAGCTGTCAAAGACTTCATATTACTTGGTTCTACAATCAACACCAATGGAAGCAGCAGTCAAGATATCAGATGTCGTATAGCACTGGGCAAATCTGCTGCAAAGGACTTCTTTAAAGTGCTGAAGAGCAAAGATGTTTCCTTGAAGACTAAGGTGCACTTGACACAAGCCATGGTATTTTTAATCGCCTCATATGCATGTGAGAGCTGGACAATGAAAAAGGAAGGCCAAAGAAGAGTCGATGCTTTTGAGTTGTGGTGTTGGTGAAGAATGCTGAAAGCACCATGGACTGCTAAAAGAAAATCTGTCCTGGAAGAAGTGCAGCCAGAATGCTCCTTGGAAGCGAGAATGGCCAAACTTCGTGTCACCTACTTTGGTCATGTTGTAAGAAGGGACCCTTCCCTGGAGCAGGATATCATGCTTGGCAAAGTGGAGAGACAACAAAAAAGGAGAAGGCCCTCAACGAGATAAAATGACACAGTGGCTGCAATGATGGGCTCAGGTATAGTGAGAACTGTGGGCCTGGCACAGGACCAGACAGTGTTTCCTTTTGCTGTAGATGAGGTTGCTATGAGTCAGAGATGATTCGACAACATCTAACAACAACAATAAAACAACTCCTCCCATCTCCTGGTCCTTAGCCATATCCTGCCCTGTTTCTGTTCTTCAGGGACAATGACACCGACACCTCGGGATGACTAGAGGCAGGGGTAGGAGCAGGAGGGGTGCAGGGAGCCAGTTTTGAAAGCTTGCAGCTTCTGGGGAGGATGCTGAGGCCCTGGCCTGTGTGTGATGGAGAAGACTGGAGAGGGCAGGAGGGGTGGGATGCTAATTGCTTGGTCAGTGTACTGCCCTAGAGTGAAAGTCTGAGACAGGCAGCATCTCTGCGTGCCCAGTCCCATTGGCCAGCACACTGTAGGTGCTCAATTTGCTGAAATAAAATCCATCTGTAGGAACACATATGCCCAGCGATGCACTACACCGTCAGGAAGCTCCAGCAGCATCGGGCTGCAGCCTGGGCTGCTCAGGTGAGGCTGGCTCCCTGTGGCCTCAGCTAAGCTGGCAGAAGCCCAGAAGGAGAGGATAGTTGGAGGAGGGTCACACCCCTTCCTGTTTCAGAGCCTGGCAGCCGGGCCCAACCATTGCCCAAAATACCTCCAGAACAGGAAAGGGAACCTGCCCCTTCCTCGCCCAGGTGTCAGGTGCAGTGGCAGCACCTGGCTGGGCTCCACCAAGACTCTTCCCTCTGCTGGCCAGGCACCCTCCAACCTATCTGACCCTCCCATAGTTATGCTCAAAACACCCAGCCCAAACCTTCTGATAAGCATACTCATCTCAGCGACCATGTATTCAGAGCTTTCTCTGTGCTAAGCACTTTACAGACACAATTGTGTTGGAGTGGCTCATTCCATCTGTTAGGATGCAAATGGGCCACAAGCAGCAAAATACGTAACCAACAGTGGCGTAATCAACAACAACAACAATAATAGCTAATAATTAGACTGGCGAGTTCTGGTAGCGTAGTGCCTAAGGCACTTGACTGCTAACCAGAAGGCTGGTGGTTCAAACTCACCAGCCACTCCTCGGAAAGAAGATGGGGCACTCTACTTCCATAGTGATACTGCCTTGGAAACCCAAGGGGGGTCGCTATGAGTCAGATCTGACTTGACAGCAGTGAGATTTTTTTTTTTTTTTTTTAATAATTAGAGTGCTATGTGCAAACACTGTTCTAAGTACTTTCATGTATAGTAACTCATTTAATCCTTGCAACAACTCTATTAGTGATCTGTACTATTATTGTCTCCTTTCTACAGATGAAGAAACTTGGCTCAGAGAGGTAAAGTAACTTCCCCAATGTCACACAGCTACCAAGAGGCAGAAATGCAGCACAAGCTAGAGTTGCCTGACTCCAGAGTCCTGGCTTGGAACTTCCCTGTAATGTAATTAAAGACCCTCCAGGACCTTAAAGCACATGACAGCAAAAGATAACAAGACCCATCTCCAAGCAGCTGCCACATGAAGGCATCACTTCTTTTGTTCTTCACATCCCTGTGTGGGAGTTAAGGTTGTGTGTCAGCTTGACTGGGCCTGGTTGAGTGTCTGGGCAGCTGGATGCAGTTATTCCCCATGATGAGACTGGTCATCAGCTCCACAGTGGCATTTACTAGAGCAGCTGAGTAGCTGCCTTAGGGCTGTGGCCTGCTTCCAGTATGTAAGCAGCAGCTTTGAGAAAAGTCTCTGAACCTTCTGGTATGCCTGGATCCTGCACGTAGCTGAGTCTTCATTCAGCAGCCTGTCATGTTTCATGCTGATCTTGGACTGTCTCTGGACTTGAACTAGTGGCCTGCCATGTTGCTTGATAATTGGGGGGCTGTGCCATTTAACTTGTTGACCTTGAGTTTGTCAGCCTCAGCAGCCAGCAGCTGCCTGAGTTAAGAGAAGCCTCCAGCTTTAGTGGGCTGAGAGCAAAAGGCAGGACTAACGCCCAAGGTCAAGGGGCTTTTGCCCAGACCCTAGAGCAGCACTTTGAACTCAGACTTCTAGCCTCCTAAACTGTAAGAGAATAAATCCTGTTTGTTAGAGCCACTCATTTGTGGTATTTTCTGTTAGAGCAGCAGTAGAGAACCCAAACACCCTGCCTCTGATACTCCCTGGCAGGGAGGGACCTAGACAATTCTCGTGTCCTCTCTGAGCCTCCTCCCCTCCTTCTGTGCTGGGAATATATTGTGGATTGACTCCCGTCACTGCCATTGAACCACACTGCCCTCCCCATCACCTGGTCCTCTCAACCTTCCTGTGAGATGCTGCCTGGCTTCCCGGAAGCTTAGAGAGGCCAAGAGACGTGCCCAAGGCCACCCAGGAGGTCAGTGGCAGAGTGAGGACTAGCACCCTCTAGTCTTGACCCCTGGACCATTCGTTGCTGGCACCACACCCTAAGGCTTATGGCTGTCCACAGGGACCTGCTGCCACCCAGGTGCCTGGGCTACCATCCTCTGCATTTTGCTATCTTTGCCAGGCTTCTCAAGTTAAAGAAAATACTCGTGCCCTTCCTCTCCTCGCCCTTCCGCCTGTCCTCCTCCTCTTCTCACCCACCTGGAAGTCTCCCGAGGAGGAGGGGGCCAGAACAGCAGCACCTGCCATGTGGCAAGGTCTTCACAGAGACGGGACAAAGACACCCAGTTTAGGGGTGGAGGAGGCTTTCAGCCAACAGACGCCCCCAGCTGAGGGCCAGAAATGGAAGGAGAGCAAAAGGTGGGGTTCCCAGCCCAGCTCCACCCCTCACCTGCCCTTAGACAATCCACTTGGCCAACACTGTGCTAAGCGGCAATACACCAGCCGGCCATCAGGCTGATTCTGACTCATGGCGGCCCCACGTGTCAGGGTGGGACACAGGGTTTGCAAGGGCTGATGTTCTGGAAGTAGATCACCAGGCCTCTCTTTGGAGGTGCCTCTGAGTAGACTTGCCCCTCCAACCTTTTGGTTAGCAGCTCTGCTCATTAACTGTTTGTACCATTCGGGAGACTCCAACAATGATGGGAATGTTCTGTTTTCTGCACTATCCAATCAGACAGCTGCTACTAACCATACGTTGATACCAAGCACTTGAGTATAGCTAGTGCAACCAAGGAAATGAAGTTTTTATTCTGTTTAATTTCATTAGCATTTAAATAGCCACATGTGGCTACTGTACTGAACAGACTCAACTCCTCATGTGAGCAGTGGGGCTCATGATACCTGCCCCCTCCTGCCTCAGACATGGCTGAGATCGGGAAGCGATGTTCTGTCACGGAACAAGCCCCAGCTGGGAATCAGGATCCTGGTGCTGGACTTATTAACTGCTGTGTGATCCAGGGTGAGCTTCTTAACCTCTCTGTACAAAAAAGAAGTTTGGAATCCAGGTTTCTTTACCAGGGACCCATGGATAAGATTAGGGGAATTTGGGGATCCCCTGAAAGTTATATAAGAAGAGTGTGTGAGAATGTGTGTATTAGGGTGCATATGTGCTACAAGGTACGTGTGTATTTCTAGGGAGAAGACCCAAAGCGTTCCCAAGTCTCAAAAGGGTCCATAATTTCGCCAAGGAGAACCCGCAGTCTAGATTAACTCTTTACCCAGGAAGCTTTTTTAAAATGGAGTTCCCTGAGATTCTGTCAGTGGCTCGGATACAAGGCCTTGAGATCTGTATTTTTAACAAGATCCCCACTGATTCCGATGTACAGCCAGACAGGGCTGCAAACCGGTTCATTCCGGTTTGACACCCCCTACTGAGTATTTGCATTTCCACCCCAGATAGACTGAATCAGAGACTACAGTTTAACAAGAACCCCAGGTGATTCTCATTAAAATGTAGCTTCTCATTCGTCTGTCTGGGGTGGGACACAGTCTCAGCAGGAGTTGAACTGGAATGAATGAACCAGTTCAAAGCCCTGCAGGCGGACAGAAGAGCTGGCCAGGCCCCAGTCAGCACTGAAATTTTGGGATTTGATGGCCCTGGAGCTATTTTATCAAGCAGTGTTGTTGTTGTTGTTATGTGCCCTCAAGTCGGACCAGACTCATAGCGACCCCTCCTTGGATTTCTGAGGTGGTATCACTATGGAAGTAGATTGCCCAACCTTCCTTCCGAGGAGTGGCTAGTGGGTTTGAACCACCAGCCTTCTGGTTAGCAGTCAAGTGCCTTAGGCACTATGCTACCAGAGCTCCTTATCAAGCAGTAGTGTCTGTACATATAAACAATATTCAATAGGGATTTAAGAAAACGAGAAAGGAAAGGAAAAACAATAATGATGATAATAAGACCCCTCTGCTTAGCTGTGACCCTGGGCAAGTCCCCTTCTTTACTTATCAACATTGATATATAGCTCTTTTAATGTGCCATGCACTGTTTTATGCTGTTTATAAATATTAACCCATTTTATCCTCCTGTGAAGTAGATGCCCTTGTCCCCATTTTACAGATGGAGAAACTGAGACCCAGTGGCAAGATTTGCCCGAGGTCATGCAGCAGGTAAGTAGCGGAGCCAGGATTCAAATCCAGGCAGCCAGGCACCAGCGTCTGGACTCTACCCACTCTCCTGTGGAGCCTCTGCTTTGTTACCCACTTAGAAGGGGGTGGAGGGACCCAAGGACCCTGAGGCAAAGTCCTGACCAGCTTGAGGCTGACCCCGGGCTCCTGGAAGCATTGCTCAGTCCACCCTACACCAAAGAAGACCAGCTGCAGGCAGGTGTGGGCCCCACACTCACTTGCTCTCCGACCCGTAGCTGTTCATGCTGTCCTCAATGGACTCGTGGCTGGCCTGGCGCAGTGTCCGGCTGGGCATCTCCACCGCGAGGCCCGTCTCTGTGCTCCTCTGGATGGCCCCCTTCAGCCTCCGGCTGTCCCCTTCTGGGCAGAGAGGCCAGGAGAGATGGGGAGAGAGACATGGGATGGGAGGGGGCAGAGAGATGCATTGTCTGGTTAGCATTCCAGTGGTCAGTGGCTTTCCAGCTCCAGGCCCCACCCCTAGCCCTTCAACCTCCTCACACCACCCACCTCACCTGCACCTGCCCTCCTGGGACAACCCTACCCAGGCCTCTTTCCTGCCCTTCATACCCACCCACCAAACAATATTAGCTGAGTTTTGTCAACTGATGGATTCATTTATATGTACTTTTATTTTCTTCTCCGTGAATTCATTTCTCCCATGCAAACCTCTGCAACCCATCTTACCTCCTCCTCTGTAGCTATTATTTATTGAGCATCCGCTACTTGTCAGGAGTCCTTGGATGGCACAAAGAGTTAAGTGGTTGGCTACTAACTAAAAGGTTGGTAGTTCAAATCCACCCAGAGGCACCTTGAAAGAACGGCTTGGGACTCTACTTCCAAAAGGTCACAGCCATTGGAAATCTCATGAAGCGTATTTCTACTCTGACATACATGGGGTCACCAGGGGTCAGAGTTGACTTGAAGGCAATGGTTTCATTGCTATGTGCCATACTTCCAGCCTCAGTGCTATTGACATCAGGGTCCTAGGGTTTGGGGGACAGGAGGGGTCACTACGAGTCAAATCAATTCCATAGCAGTAAGCTTGAACTTGAGCTTAGCAGCACCCTGGTCTTCACCCACTGGATGCAAGTAGCAGTTCCCTGCCTCCAATCATGGCCACCAAAAATGTCTCCACATAGTGCCAAATAATCCCCGAGGGGGCAAACATCACCCCAACTGAGGACCACTGATTTCGACCTTTGGCCCTGAAACCAGACTGCCAGGGTTCAAATCCTGGCTCTCTTTCTCACTGACTGTGGGAGTCTGGGCAAATTACTCAGCCTGTCTGTGCCACCATTTCCTCAACTATAAAGTGAGAATAACAACCGAGTTCTTATGAAGATAAATGGCCCTTTGGCCTTGCTATTCCGAGGCCATATCAATACTGAAGTAGATTGCCCACTCTTTCTTCCGAGGAGTGGCTGGTGGGTTTGAACTGCCAGCCTTCTGGTTAGCAGTCAAATGCCTTAGGCACTATGGCACCAGAGCTCCTAGGAGGAGAGTACCTTAGGTGTAGTGCCTAAGGCATTTGACTACTAACCAGAAGGCTCATGTTCAAACCCACCAGCTACTCCAAGGAAGGAAGACTGGGCAACCTACTTCTGTAAAGATTTATCACCTCGCCATCTAGATGCAACAATGGGTCTCTCCTCATCCAGAGCAAAGATGAATGAAGAAAACCAAAGACACATGGAAACAATTAGTCCAAGTAACTGCTACACCATGCGATCCACAACCTATACGACTATGAGAACAAAAGAACAAGATGGTGCCTGGCTACCACTGTCAACCACTCAGAGGGGGATCTGTGTAGGAGATCCTGGATAGAGAGGGAGAACAATGTGGAACAAAACTCAAAATCATTAAAAAAAAAAAAAAAAGGACCAGGTTTGCTGGTCTGATAGAGCCTAATGGAACCACTGAGACTATGGCCCCTAGCTGCCCTTTAGGTCTGGAATTGAACCCACTCCTGTGGCTTCCAGCCAAACAAAAAACAGGCATATGAGCTGAACATTTACATTAGGTAGATATGCTCCTGGGAGAGATCAGTCACGGGAGAACAGAAGGTCTGCTTATGCACAGGGAGACAGCTTGGGGGGCAGGAGTGCATGGAGGGAAGGACATAGGGAAGAGGTAACTATGGGGTGAAAGTGTGAGGGGAGCTGCTGCATTGTGGGAAACTGCAGTCAATGTCATGAGACAAAGTGTATGTGAACTGCTATATGGAAAGTGAATTTGCTCTGTAAACTTTCACCCAAATCACAATAAAAATTAAAAAAAGATTTACCTCCTCAGAAACCCAAAGCAGGTCCCTATGAGTTGGAATTGACTAGATGGCATTTGAGTTTGGCAGTTGGTTTTTTTGTTTGTTTGTTTATTCCCTCCCCTAGAACGTCTTTGCCCTGTCAGCAGTTCACTCCTGCACTCTGATCGAGCCTGTCCTTCTCTGCCCTGACACCCTGCCTTGATTTCCTTCCTGACACCTGGCATGGTACACACATTGTGTTTTCCCAACTAGCTTCCTGCACATAGAGTCCATGAGGACATGGGATTGTTTTGTTCACTACAGAGCCCCAGTGCCTAGTACAAGGTCTAGCACATTGTGCTCAGTGAACAATCAATGCAGGAAGAAGCATCTGTATAGACGAGTTCATACATGCTGAGCCCTGAGCACAGTCCTACCCCTCACAGCCACCCACAAGGTGGATGCCACTCTTCTTCCCACTTCCACGCTGGGGACGAGAGGCACAGAGAGGTTAAATGGTTCCATACCTGCAGAGCTGGTTAAGGGGGGAGCTGAACCCAGGTGGCTCTCTTCATTGACCAGTGATTCAAGGTCAACCTCTCATCTCCCACCCACCCTGTAGGGACTGTGAGTTGCCTAGAGATGGAGGACAGACTGGTGGGATCTTCCCTAAGGGCCACAAAGTCTGGAGGTGAGCCAGCATGCCTTAGGTGCTTCATCAAGGCTTGCTGACTGACCACTGCAGAAAGGCAGTCCTACTTAGCCTGCTCCATCAGGGCGGAGCTTGGCAAGCAAGCAGGAGAGCTGAGTCTGTGTGCCAGGGGGCAGAGAGGGGTCGGGCACTGCCCATGGGCCTCCTGGCCTCCCTCCTCCCCAATTCAATGATAGTTTCTCCTTTATCCTAGACTTTAAAGAGTGATACATATACGCACATGTACAATGTCACAGATGCTCATGTTTCTCAGAGAGTGTGTGCCCACATGCTTCTGTCTCCCCACACGTCTGTGCTATTCAGATACACAGATGTCCACGCATGCTCAGAAAAACACATAGCACCACAAACACAGGAATATACATGAAAGACATGGAGGGTGTTCATGTATGTCTGCGTGTCCACATCTGCATGCTTCCATGAGTCTCCGTAAACCTCTCCTTCTGCATGTTTGAGGCTACATGGACATGTGTATGTATGTGTGCGTCAGACACACATACAGCTGCACACACGTAAGTTTATACCAATCATCTCAAGTATGGACACAGAGAAACCGACACTCCATATTTCTGTGTGTTTGTGAACATGTAGCGGAGCATGTGCGTCCCTGTGTCTGCATTTCCACGTCACTCCACCATGTGTTCTCTCCCTCGCTTGCATCCGTGGGCCTCTCTCTCTGCCATCTCTGTTTCTCTGTGTGCAGCAGGCAGAGAGCCACAGAAGAAGTGCAGAAACACACAATGGACCCTCATGGGCACAGAGAGACACTCCTACACACTCACTCATACACACATACACAGAGTTGTATGTTCAGTGACAAACACACCCCCTGCTGGGCATACAGCCCTACAGCCGGGCACCCCACAGGCAGGCTGCAGACACCTGCCTGGGCTTTGTACTTCCCCACTGCACCCTGTTCTGGAGCGCTGCAATGCTCTGTCTCCACCCACCAGGGTCTGACACATTTCTTTCAGGAAAGGGAGGGCCAAAGCATGACAAACAACCCAATCCCCACGGGGCTGAGGAGGAGGTGAGGAGAGGTGTTCTGAGCATTTGTGTGGCATTTTGCAGCCCGCAAAGCATTTCACCTCAGTCCCCTGTCTAGCCTCACGTGAGCCCCGGCTCACCAGCCAGCCTGGGCTTTGAAGTCAGCTGGCCTTTGAATTACAGTGTTACCTCACTTCAACTACTAGCTATGTGTCCTTGAGTTGGATAGTACCTACCCCATGGGCCGCAGAGAGGGTGAGATGACAGAACATGTACCACGGTACTTGATACATGCTGTTGTTGGCTGCCTCGAGTTGCTCTTTGACTCCCAGTGGCCCTGTGTGACAGAGTGGAACTGCCCCCATGAGGTTTTCTAGACTGTAATCTTCACAGGAGCAGATAGCCAGGTCTTCCACGGAGCTGCTGTGTGGGTTTGAACTGCCAGTCTTTCAACTAGCAGCTGAGCACTTAACCATTTGTTCACATTACCAGAGCTCCTTTCGGCATAGGGTAGGTACTAAACAAAAGTAGCCACATCCAATGCAACACAGAAGACCTTCAAACACTCCCCAGATGGACACTCACCACAACTGAACCAAACCACACCAACAGTGTCCACTATCTAACATCAATCCCCTAACCCTTTCTTTGGTCATCTCTTATTGACTCAGTCCTAATTTCCCAAGAAATCAAATGATGGATTGCATTTGGCCAATCTGCAAAAGACCTCTTTAAAGTATTAAGAAGCAAAGATGTCACTCTGGGGACTAAGGTACACCTGATCTAAGCCATGGTATTTTCAATCACCTCATATGTGTGTGAGAGCTGGACAACGAATCAGGAAGACTAAAGAAGAACTGATGCCTTTGAATTATAGTGTTGGCAAAGAATATTAAATATACCATGGACTGCCAGGAGAATGAACAAATGTCTTAGAAGAAGGACAGCCAAAATGCACCTTAGAAGGGAGGATGGTGAGACTTCAGCTCACAATCTTTGGACATGTTCTCAGGAGGGACCAGTCCCTGGAGAAGGATATCATGCTTGGTAAAGTAGAGGGTCAGTGAAAAAGGGGAAGACCCTCAATGGGATGGATTGACACAGTGGCTGTGACAATGGCCGCAAGCATAGCCATGATTGTGAGGCTGACGCAGGACTGGGCTGTGTTTTGTTCTGTTGTAATAGGGTCACTATGAGTCAGAACTGACTCCATGGCACCTAGCAACAATATAATTCATCAGGCACTCTATACCTCAGTTTCCTTATCTATGTAATAGGGAAAATACACCAAATTCTTAGGGCTGCTGTGAGGATTGAAGGTAACAATAAGATACTGTAATGGTGTAACAGCATTTGTTGTTGTTGTTGTTATGTGCCGTCAAGTTGGCCCCGACTCATAGCAACCCCTCCTTGGGTTTCTGAGGCAGTATCACTACGGAAGTAGGATTGCTCAACCTTTCCTTCTGAGGAGTGGCTGGTGGGTTTGAACCGCCAGCCTTCTGGTTAGCAGTCAAGTGCTTTAGCCACTATGCTACCAGAGCTCCCTTTAATCCTAGGTAAAACATCACAGGTGGATTGTGGCATACAGTTAACACTCAATATGTGGTAGCTATTATTAACACTATTGTCACAATTATGCCAGACATTGTACCAAGTGTGTTACATATCCATCATCTCGTTCCCACAATAGACTGTGAGACAGGTACTACCCACTTTACAGAGCAAGAAGAATGAGGATCAAGAAGGTTCAGTAACTTTCCAAAGGATGAACACAGCTCATAATGGCAGAGCAGGAATTCAAACCCACTTCTTTCTGACACCAATAGCCATGTTCTTAATGGACCACTAAACTCACTAAGCTCTACCACTGAACTCAAATACTCTCTCTTCCACAAAGACTTCCCTTATTACAAAAAACAAAACAAAACAAAAAAAAAAAAACCCGAGAACAAGTAAAAGCCATTGTCATCAAGCCGATTTCAACTCATGTTGACCCAATGTATTACAGAGTAAACTGAGCTTCATAGGGTTTTATTGGCTATAATCTTAATAAAAGCAGATCCCTAGGCCCTTAGTCCATCGTGCCGCTGGACTAACAGTTGAGAGCAAACCATTTCTGCCACGAAGGGACCTGCCCAGGCTCCTCAATACGAGTTCTGCCACCTTTTGAGTTACAGGGGCACCTTATCTTCACCCCTATTAAAGTATTTGTTTCACTGCACCTGGAAACTCGTTCTTGGTCTACCTGGTTGATGTCTGTGACTACAGTGTAAGCGCATGGCCTCTTTCAGCACCAAGGACAGCTCACGAGTCACCACTGAAAGTATGTTTCATTAAATTGGTTTTACAAAGTGTTCCCAAGAAATCTACAAATTCTCGGGTAAAGAAAACACCTAAGTTTTACTCAGTTGTTTATATATGAATATGAATAATGTGTTTAAAGTACCTTCTCCCAAAAGCAAGTGTTCATAAGGAACAGGATAATAATAAAATGATAATAATGATAAAAACATCAGTATCATCTTTTTGAGCATTTATGTTATATTCATTCATACTAATTTAACCTCATCATACCCCTGAGAGACAAATAGTTTATCCCAATTTTACCATAAGGAAACAAGCTTAGAGTGGTGTAGCAACTTGCCCAAGGTTCACACCAGGTGAGACAGGGTTGGGTTTTGAACGTTGGTCTGTGTGAAAACAGATCCTATATTGGTAACTACTACAGATCCCAGGAATATGGTGGTGGAAGAGAGATGAAGCAGAGAACGCAGCCCTTCTCCACTTTGAGGTTTTCCCAAAGATGGGCATAATCAGTTTTGATTTCCAGTTCAGAGGTTAACTGACTTCATCCAGGTCCTCAGGTTCCAGAACCCCTAAGCACATCACTGAGCAGTGTCTAATCCCATCTCTGAGTGATCCACTCAGGTCCACATTTCAGCCTCTGATATCCCTCAGACACAAGAGCTCTGGATGAGTGGGTTATATCACACAGGACAAGAGAGGCACCAAGGCCTTGGCTGACTGCTTCCCCTTCCCACAGCCACTGTCCTTCCTGTCTCCCTGAGATAAATACCTTGGAGGCCACTACCTCTTCTTCCCTCACAGCCAACCTCTCCCCAGTCTAGCCATTCCCAGTGACTTCAGCCTCACATGCCTCCATTGCCCAGGTCTCAAAAATCCATCTGAAAAGCAAGGGCAGAGCTGATCTGTAGGCACTCAGGCCTCCTGATGTTGCCTCTGGCTAGGTCTCTAAGGACAGGTCCAGGAAGCACACTCTGATTACTGGACTTGGGGCCCTTACCTTCACTCTCTTCTCCCTGAAGCTGTCAGAATCTGCCCCCTCTTAAAATCAAAGAAGATTCCATTTGGAGGGAACATAAGTGTCATGCAGAACAGCCCCTTCATTGTGTAGAGGGGCAACTGGGGCCCACCGAGGGGTATGAGTCAGACAGCCCCTTCATTATGTAGAGGGGCAACCAGGGTCTGCCAAGGGGTATGAGTCGGTGACCGTGTTGTGTTAAAATTCAGTTCTCCGGTCACCAACCTCTTTGTTCCTCTCCACAGTCAACCACCATTCAATATTACTAGAGCATTTTCAAGAGACAGCATAACCTAGTGGTTAAAAGCAAGGGCAATGAAGCCTGACTGCCTGGGTTGGAAACCTGGCCCCAGTCACTTTATTAGCTGTGATCTTGGGCAAGTTACATAGCCTCTCAGGGCCTAAGTTTCCTCAACCTCAAAAAAGGGGAAAATAATAGTATCTACATTGCTGATGTTAGGTGGTGTCGAGTCGTTTCCAACCCATAGCAACCTCATATACAACAGAACAGAGCACTGCCCAGTCCTGTGTGAAAACAGATCCTATATTGGTAACTACTACAGGTCCCAGGAATATGGTGGTGGAAGAGAGATGAAGCAGAGAACGCAGTTTCAAGTGCTGAGGAGCAAGGATATCTCCTTGAGGACTAAGGTGCGCCTGACACAAGCCATGATATTTCCAATTGCCTGGTATGCATGTGAGAGCTGGACAATGAATAAGGAAGACCAAAGAAGAGTTGATGCTTTTGAGTTGTGGTGCTGGCGGAGAATGCTGAAAGTACCATGGACTGCTAAAAGAACTAACAGATCTGTCCTGGAGGAAGTGCAGCCAGAATGCTCCTTGGAAGCAAGAATGGCCAGACTTCGTCTCACCTATTTTGGTCATGTTGTAAGAAGGGACCATTCCCTGGAGAAGGATGTCATGCTTGGTAGGGTGGAGGGTCGACGAAAGAGGGGGAGGCCTTCAAGGAGATGGATTGATACGGTGGCTGCGATGATGGGATCAAGTATAGCAGGGATTGTGGGGCTGGCACGGGATCGGGCAGTGTTTCGTTCTGCTGGGCATGGGGTCGCTATGAGTCGGAAACGACTCGACGGCACTTAACAACAACAACATAACAGCAACCTCATATACAACAGAACAGAGCACTGCCCAGTCCTGTGCCATCCTCATGATCCCTGCTCTACCTGAGCCCATCGTTGCAGCCATGGATTGTCAGTCCACCTCAGTGAGGGCCTTCCCCTCTGTCACTGACCCTCCACTTTACCAAGCATGACATCCTTCTCCAGAGAATGGTCCCTTCTGACAACACGACCAGAGTATGTCAGACAAAGTCTGGCCATTCTTGCTTCCAAGGAGAATTCTGGCTGCACTTCTTCCAGGACAGATTTGTTAGTTCTTTTACCAGTCCATGGTACTCTTAGTATTGTTCACCAACACCACAACTCAAAAGCATCAATTCTTCTTCGGTCTTCCTTATTCATTGTCTGGCTCTCACAAGCATATGGGGCAATTAAAAGTACCATGGCTTGGGTTAGGTGCACCTTAGTCTTCAAGGAGATATCTTTGCTCTTCAGCACTTGAAAGAGGTCTTTTGCAGCAATGCAATACGTCTTTTGATGTCTTGACTGCTGCTTCCATTGGCGTTGATTGTAGAACCAAGTAATATGAAGTCTTTAACAACTTCAACCTTTTCTCCATTTATTGTGATGCTGCTTATTGGTCCAGTTGTGAGGATTTTCGTTTCCTTTATATTGAGGTGTAATCCATACTGAGAACTGTAGTCTTAAATCTTCATCAGTAAGTGTTTCAAGTCATCTTCACTTTCAGCAAGCAAAGTTGTGTTGTCTAAATATCTCAGGTTGTTAATGAGACTTCCTCCAATCCTGATGCCGCATTCTTCTTCATATAATCCAGCTTCTCAGATTATTTGCTCAGCATACAGGTTGAATAAGTATGGTGAAAGGATACAACCCTGACACACTCCCTTCCTGATTTTAAATCATGCAGTATCCCCTGGTTCTGTTTGAACAACAGCCTCCTGGTCTATGTACTGGTTCTTCACGAGTACAGTTAAGTGTTCTGGAATTCCCATTCTTCTCCATGTTATTCATAATTTGTTGATCCGCACAACTGAAAGCTTTTGCATAGTCAATAAAACACAGATAAACATCCTTCTGGTCTTCTTTGCTTTCAGGCAAGATCCATCTGACATCAGCTATGATATCCCTTGTTATGAGGATTAGATAAGTTAATATTTGTAAAAAGGATTTATAACAGGGCCTGGAACATAGTAAATGCTATTTAATAAGTGGCATGTCTTTGCTAAGTAATTAGATCTGTCTCTATATCTCCTTTTAGTGACTCAGATTTGAGCCTGCCCTCCCCATCACCAGCATCACAGCCTCAGCTCACACCCTCATCTTCTTTTGCACAGACCACAACAGTCAAGTATCTCAGAGGCCAATGCTGGTCTGGCGGTTTGGAATACCAGGGGCACATAGGTAGAATGCAGATCTTTGGTCCTCTCTCCCAGGGATTCTAGTTCAGAAACTAGTGTGGAACTGATGAACATGACATTTTAGACAATCCCAGCTGCCTTGAATGTTTAGACGGATGGCAGCCTCAATGCCAACTGGTGTGCCCTTCACCACAGCATCCTCTTCCGCCAGTTCTCCACTCCGTGGCCAGCATGAGCTTCCCGAACCTCAATCCTGAACATCTCATCCCTTTGATTAAAACCTCCACTGGCACCCCCGTTGCTTGCAGAATAAACTCCAAAGGCTAAGCTTAGTACACACTGCCTTTCTGACCTGGTCCCAATTTATTCTCACAGTCTCATTTTTTTTTTAATTTTTTTTCCCTTTTCCCCCAATACTCTATTCAAACCGAATAACTCAGGTAATTCCAAATAGTCCAGGTGATCAACTACTCCTCAGACATCTTACCTATCACCCTGCACATGAAATTCTCAGCCTTAGTAGTTCTGCCTTTCTGGAGAAAGGTCCTTTAAAAGCACTGTTTGTTGAAGCAGAATACATATACAGAGAGTGAAGTTATATGTGTATTATAGTGCAAGCTATAAGCATATAGCTCAAAGAAGATTACATAGTGCATTCTTCTAGGGGATGAGAACTTAGAAAAAGAAACAGAACATCACCAACACCCCTGGGACCCCTCATGCCCACCTCCAGTCACATCCCCTCTAAGAATAAAAGTCTCCCTTACTTTTATTAACATGGTTGGGTTTTGCCTAGTTTGTATTGTTGTTGTTGTTGTTAGGTTCCATTCAGTTGGTTCCAACTCACAGCAATGCCACTTGACAGAGCAGGAGGGTTTCCTACACTGTAATCTTTACAGGAGCAGGACACCAGGTCTTTCTCCTACAAAGCCAATGGGTACATTCAAACCACCAACTTTCTGGTTAGCAGCTGAGGGCTTAACCATTGTGGCACCGGGCCTCCTTTGAATTTTTACATACATAGAATCATCCAGTGTATAGCCCTTAGTGTCTGGCTACTTTCACATAATAGTATGCTTGTGAGATTAATCCATGTTTACTGTTTCATTGCAGTTCATTCATTCTCCTTGCTTTACTGTATTATATTGTGTGAATACATCCAAATTATTTTCAAGCATTCTATTGTTGAATAGCAGCATGTGGGTAGTTTCCAGTTTGGAGATATTACAAATAGCTCTGCTAAAAGCATTCTTGTACATGTCTTTTTGTGGCCATTTGTGCACATGTCTATTGGGCATGTAACTATGAGTGAAACTGCTGGTTCATAGGATACGAATTTGAAATGCTTTTTAAAATGGGTTAAGCATGATGCAGACTGGGGAGGTTAACACATCAGATCATCCATCAGCCAGAAGCAATGTTCAGAAGAAATGGGGTTCAAGACTGGGATATTTTGGGGAGAAGGATGATGTGAAGACTGTTGATTTAATGTCAACCTGGATCACTTTCATATTCTCCAAATTTAATATTTGTTAAGTGAACATATACAGGACAGAGCACACAGGGCTGGAGAAGGAATGAAAAAGACCTGGGATATAGTAAACTCAAAAAATCACTGCCGTCGAGTCAGATCTGACTCATAGTGACTCCTCCTTGGGTTTCCAAGGTGGTATCTCTACAGAAGTAGATTGCCCAATTTTTCTTCCAAGGAGTGGCTGGTAGGTTTGTACTGCCAGCCTTCTGGTTGGCAGTCAACTGCCTTATTATTAACTTCTTCAAGGGTCAGTGGCCAACTGCTCACTGATAGCACCTGCCATAACTTGTCATTATTTCATCAATGATAAGACACTTCTCCATTTCAACACCTCTGAAATTAATATGTAAATGAAAACTGATATTTATGATATCTTCTTTTATCTCTCTTGGTTGTACACACAATAAAGTTGTGAGTTATCATTGAAGGATTCTTAAACCCCACTGCCACTGACTCAATTCTGACTCACAGCAACTCTACAAGACAGAGTAGAGCTGTTCCATAGTGTTTGCAAGGCTGTCATCTTATGGAAGCAGACTGCCACATCTTTATCCTATGGAGCAGCTGGTGGGTTTGAACCACCAACCTTTAGGTTAGCAGCCAAGTACTTAACCACTGCACCACCAGCGCTCATTGCTATTAAATACAGTAGTACCCCAGCTGCCAGGTAGATCAGGAACTGTCCATGGTCCTAAACAGGAACTCATGCCTGGTCCTGTCTGGGATAGGCCTCCCTAGGAGCTCTGGTAGCATAGTGCCTATGGCACTTGACTGCTAACCAGAAGGCTGGCGGTTCAAACCCACCAGCCACTCCTCGGAAGGAAGGTTGGGCAATCCTACGTCCGTAGTGATACTGCTTCAGAAACCCAAGGAGGGGTCACTATGAGTCAGGGCCGACTCGACAGCAAATAACAACAACAACAAGCCCATGTTAGGAAGGTTGGGCAATCCTACTTCTGTAGTGATACTGCCTTGGAAACCCAAGGAGGGGTCACTATGAGTCGGGGCTGACTCGACAGCAAATAACAACAACAGCCCATGTTAACACACACACACACTTGTCCCACCAGCTTGCCAATATCTAAAACTCCATCCTTAATGAACCAGCCTTGCACTGAAAGACAGAAATTCACTGAACTGAACCAGACACTAAGCTATAGCTCAAAGTATATTGCCTCACTTAATCCTCACAACCACATTGAAGGCACGTATCATTTCCATTTTCAGAAGAGAAAGCTGAAGCGCAGGGAGGTTAAGTAACCTGCCTGAAATTGCAAAGCTGGTAAGTGGGAGTGTGACATTGGTTTAAATGTAAACCAGAGTGTAATTTGCCCTTTAGACTGTGTTATACAGGGCAGAGGGGGCTGAATTCCTCCAACTTTTTCCCAAAAACGATCTGAAGGAGGAATAGGGAGAGACCATGAAGACAGAGATGAAACAGGGAGAGGCAAAAGGTACATGATAAGGATAAGAGAACACCAGAGAGGGAGACTGAAAATTTGAGGATTGAATGGGTAATGTATATCAATGGTTGTTTTGTTTTTGTTTTTAAAGCATTTGCCCCTGGAAGGAAATGCTATTTTCATTTATCCAATAAAAATAAACATTTATTGAGCTCATTTCATATGCCCTCTTATGCTTAGTCTTAGGAATACAAAGAAGCCATAGTTTTTGTCCTCTAGGAACTTAAAATTAGTGGCAAGGGGAGGGGAAGGGAAACAGTTAAATAATAATCATTCATTCAACAAACTCTCACTAAGGGCCTGCTCAGTGCCAGGGCCTGTGCTGGGGACTCAGGACACAGAGATGAATTAACCCCAGACCTTGCTGAAACTCCCAGTCTGCCGGAGAAGGACGACAAATAAAGTGGCATGTATAATGCTAGGTGTTATAATCACAATGTAGTATAGCTTAAAGGGGCAGTGCCTAAGACATCTGACTGCTAACCAGAAGGTTGGCAGTTCAGACCCACCAGCCACTCCGTAGAAGGAAGATGGGGCAATTGACTTCTGTGGAGATTTACTGCCTTGGAAACCCAATGGGGGTTGCTATGAGTTGGAATCAGAATTGACTCGATCACAGTAGGTTTGGTTTTTTGTTTTGTTTTGTTTTATAGCTTAAAGGCAAAAATTTAGTGTATTATTATTATGGGAGCTGGGGAAAGCGTAGGGAAGCAGGAGGCAGAGGCAGGGTCTGGACCACACATAGAATTGTTTCAATATTGAATTAGATTTGATTGCAATGGAAAGTATTAGATTTCACTGTAGACCTAAGCACTATTTTCTGAGGGTTTACAACTGAAGGCCATAGTGATAAATGGAAAACATGTCGGGAGAAGACAAAAATGAGGAACCAAAATGTAAACTGAGGGCAAAGACTGATGGGTGCAGAGTAAATGCACTTGGGAGCCGACACCTAACAGGGGTGGCTGGGGGAGAGTCCTTCACTCTGCTGCAGCCAGGCTGGAAGACTTCCTGGAGAAGGGGCATCTCAGCAGTCATTGGGAGGAAGACAATTTGCAGTCCTCACAGGTAGCTAGCTGCCCTTCCCCAGGAAACCGTTCCCACCAGTGCTGGGGACAGGCTGAGAAAGCTCTGGAAAAAAGTGGGTTGTGGCCAAAAGCTGAGCCCCAGCCCCCATCTGCCACTGGGAAGCTCCACAATCCACACAGCATTCAAGGTTCCTGGATTTGCCCCAAACTTATACTACAACTCTACGTCATGCTCATACCAGGTGTTCTCTCCACACTGAATTACTCATCATTCACCAAACACAGCCCACACACTTCCGTCTTCTTAATAGCACGGGCTCTGGAACCACAAGAGCTGGGCTTGGGGTCTGAAGCACCCCTCTGCCACTTTCTGAGTAAACTAGGAAAAGTAACTGGACCCGTCTGAGCCTCAGTTCCCTCATCAAATAGGAATGATAGCAGAACCCACATCACATATTGTTGTGAGGATGAAATGTTATCAGTCAGCTTTTACTAGGTTATGCTGTGGTAACAAATGACCCCCAAATCTCACTGGGATTCAGTGTGAGGCTTGTGTTCAATGTTCTTTGTGAGTTAGCTGTGGCTCTGTCCCATCTCCCTTCCTCCAGGATAAAGAAGCAAGCCTACCTGAGGCATGCTGCTCTCACGGCAGAGGAAATACAGGAACAAAGGAACCACAAGAAAGCTCTTCCAGCTGCTGCATTTTTCTCAATATATGTTTCAATTTTAAAAAAATGTACAAAAGAAAAGAAAAATACCTCCCAATAATGTGAAAGGAGATCCTAGATGATGCAAATGGCTAACCCATTCGGCTGCTTATTGAAAGGTTTAGAGGTCTGTGTCCACCCCGGAGCACATCAGAAGCAACGCCTGGCAATCCACTTCTGAAAAATCAGCCACTGAAAACCCTGTGGAGCACAGTTCTGTGCTGACACACAAGGCCGTTATGAGTCAGGGCTAACTTGACAGTAATTGGACAATAATGTGAAAAGGCCAGAGGTGTAGGGGCCTGTGAGGCTTCTTCCTTCCCTCTCCCCACCTCTCCCTACACACACTATAAGGAGTTCATCAAGGCATCAAATGACTTGTAACAAAGCTGCATGTTAGCCCATTGTAGCACATGTCTACATTAAATGGGAAATAAATCCTCTTAAGCCCCTTGTGAGCCTGAATCCACTGATAAAACATAGATACAGTGTGGTATAGTAAATTCCATAGTGTGGCTTTTCTAGCCATGAATCTTTGTAAACTCCATGGTGGAATTTGCTGTGAGCAATTGAGTAGCTCCTGATTGTTAAAGTTATCTACCTGGGGTACTTCTGTTGGGAGCAGCACGAAGTAATTTTCAGAAGTTAACTCTAACTCTCTCTTTCTTTCTCTCTCTCTCCCCCTCTCTCTTTCTCTCTCTCTCAGGTGTATAGAATTCTGATGTTGGGATTGGTTGTTCTTGGTCTCTGCCAGGCTCAGAAGAAGCCTTCCTAGAGGAAGAAAAAATCTCTCACTGCTGGCTGAGAGATGCGAGAGACATGTATTTCTGAGAGAGATGCAAGAGACACACACTGCTGAGAGAGACTGTTGGCTGAGAGACGGCAGGCTGAGAAGACTGAGTGTGTCCCTGAACTTGAATTGTAGCCTGTTGCTTCCCTAATAAAACCCATCATCTGTGAGTTCTGTGTGGCCACTGCAGCAAATTATCAGACCCAGCAGAGAGGTGGTGAGTGCTGCAGGAGGAACAGTTGGTGAAAGGGTTGGAGGGAGGCAGCATGTCTGGCCTTGCAGGAATAGGCCTTGGGCTACTGATGGTAATTCTATCTTCCTCTTGTGGGGTTAGAGGAGGTCAGAAAATGTGGCCTCGCTACCTTTTTGGCATACAGTGACTGTCATGATAAGATAAAGGCACTCGGTAAACTGTAGCCACTGTTATTATCAATACTATCAAATATATATTAGTGTTCCTAGTGCTTAAGGCATTTGACTGCTAACCAGAAGGCTGGCAATTCAAACCCACCAGCCACTACTCAGAAAGAAGATTGGGCAATTTACTTCTGTAGAGATACTGCCTCAGAAACCCAAGGAGGGGTTGCTATGAGCCGGAAATGACTCAACGGCAGTGAGTTTTTTCTTTTCCCCCTGTTAATTCCCAGAAACTCTCAGAAAACTGAGGATGTGAGAACTGAAGCAGTTTGCTGAGGTCCCCCAGCAAGTAAGTGGTTGGAAGGCAGAATTCAAAACAGATCTCTCTCCTCCACACAAAATGTCATGCACAAGTGTTCTGAGCAGAATTCTTCATAATAGCCAAAAAGTAGAAACAGCCCAAGTGCCCATCAACTGATGAACCGATAAACAAAAGGTGGTATATCTATATATTAGAACATTATTCAACTATAAAAAGAAATGAAGTCCTGATGTGTATGCTCCAACATGGATGAACCTTGAAAATGTTATGCTACGTCAAAGAAGCCAGTCACAAAATACCACATATTGTTTGATTCCATTTTTTATGAGATGTCCAGAATAGGCAAATCTAAACAGAAAGTAGATTAGTGGTTGCCAAGGGCTGGGGGGTAGGGGGTGGTGGGGAATGGGGAGTGATTGGTAATCGGTATGAGGTTTCTTCTTGGGGTGATGAAAATGTTCTAAAGGTGGTTGTGGTTATGGTTGTATGGCTGTACAACTCTGAATATACTAAAGCCACTGAATTGTACACTTTAAATGGGTGCATTGTACGGTATGTGAATTATATCTCAAACAGTTGGTATTCATCAACAGATAGATCGATAGACATATACAGATATATAATGGTTTCCCCACTCCCCTTCTTCCCCACATACACTGACTCCCAGAGGGTCAAGGAGTTAGTAGCATGGGGATGGGACAGGCCCCTTCAGGTGACAACTGAACTCTACTAGGGGCAGGAGAGGCTGCAGCTGAGTATGGGGCCAGCGTGTGAAAGCTGCTATAAAGGCCAGACAAGCCCCAGGCCATGGAGTTTGGCCCTCAGCACGCCATCTTCAGAACACTCATGTGTACTCGGATCCCCACAAAGGCACATGGATGAAAACAGTGCAGTGGACACACAGAGAGTGGGAGGGCAGGTGGGGTATTGGAATTCCTACTCCCAGCCCCACTGTGGCAAGCCTTCTGTCAGTGCCTACGGCTCCCCATCTTCTTCCTCAATCTACACCAGGTCAGCTGCTTTCAGAGTCTCCTGGGCCCAGGAAAATTGGCTGGAACCAGTTGGGACCAATTGGAACCACCTGGCACCAGAGCAAATCCTAGCCTTAGATGAGTTGTTCTGGGGGTTACTAGAGAAGCTGACCTCAAGCAGCAAATCCTGTCTCTCCAACTCAGGTCCTACAAAACCACCATCTCTCTCCCCACTGCTCTGTAGGACGGCATCTGACCTGGCATCCATGAAGGCTTTCCAGGCAAGGACCTCTCCACACACCTTTTAACGTGTGCTGGGGTCTCATTCTCCTCGGACAGGAAGTTCTGCCCTTTATCTAACCTAGCTTGTCCTTCAAACACTTTAAACAAATACATTCCTTGGTCTGTTACCCTTAGCAGAGCTGCAGAGCAGTTGGGCTCCACTTTGGCTAAGGCACCTCTGTGTCCACTCCCCTAAATGAGGGTAGGGACCATATTGGTCTTGTTGACTTGTAAAGGTGGCTGGCACCCAGCAGGTGCTCCATACACATTTAGGGATCAAAGGCTGAATAGGCTGTAGCTCTGTGCTCCGCAAACTTTATTGTGCAAATTAACCACCTGGGGACTGTTAAGATGGAGGTTCTGAATCTGCAGGTCTGGGGCAGGGCATTTCTGCCTTTCTAACAACTCCCAGATCAAGCTGATGCTTCTTGTCCAAGGACCACACCTTGAGCAGCAAGGGTTTATGCCATCTACTCTTTTCTGATTTCCTTGCCTGTCTTGGTTTTGCAGGGAGCCTTCTGAGGAGCTGATGAAAGCTCTTTCCCTAGAAAAATACCACCCAGCACGCACACACACACAATATGTTGCATAAAATTCTGGGGCTCCAGCCCATGGTCTGAACTCTTCTTTAGGAGCTACAAACCGCAGTTCTGGTAGAAAAGAAGATACATTGGGGCTGAAAGGAGGAAAAAAAAAAGTTTTGAAGCCTCAGTAAGGTGTTTAGGACTTCTGGGTCTGGTCCTAGCTCCGCTACTGACTTCCTGTGTGGTATCAGACAAGTCTCTAACCTCTCTGAATTTCAGTGTCTCTACCATGAGGGGGCTGGACTAAATTAGGAATGATAAATAGATGTTCTCCTTTTTGCCAAATCTGGTAGCTGTTGCCTGAAATACCCTGTGTTAAGAATTCTTAGACTGTGCCTGGACTTGGCAGAAAAGGGTGCTGTGATTGATTGGTGATGCCTGCCATGGTCCCAGGAAAGAGGGCTTTGATTGATTGGTGATGTCGGCCAAGGTCCCAGGCCTGGAGAGCCACAGGCTTCCTGCCAGATACTGGCCTACCCTGGAGAGCTCTTCCAGCTGTGACATTCCACAGCTATTTAGAATCATGCCAGGTTGGGAAGAGTGGGGAAACAGAAGTCTGTGCTTGTCCTCAAGGGGGCAGGGAGGGACAATTCCTTAAGCTGCTGGCTTCTCAAACCTGCAGCCCCACAGCCCCCTTTGAGAAGAGGTAGCAGCATCCCTGCTCAGTGGCAGAGGACAGCATGTCTTTGCGCTTCCATCCTTGGCTATTTTTAACTCCAAGGACAGAGACTCAGGCTGAAGCTAGAATACAGAAGGGCTGTGGGCCACCCAGCCTCCTGAGGGAGGGGAAGCCACCCCCTTCCCATCATTCCCAAGTGGCTCCAACATTGGCCAAGTCAGAGTCAAGGCAAGACGCCAAGGGGCAGGAGAGTTCCTCATCGCCTGTGTGAATTCCTTCATGTCCCCTTCCTGCCCTTCTGCAGGCAGGGCCAGCTGTCCCTGCTTGGTGCAACACAGACCCCTCTGCTAGTCCTTAACCTGCTGACACCCTGCATGTGTTTCAACCAGCCCACATATATGAAGCAAATGTAAATCAAAAACAAAACACATGTGAAGCCCACATATATGAAGCCTGGAGTAGTGCTGGTAGCACAGTACCAAGCAAGACAGATAGGGTCCTTGCCCTTGGAGCCCTTCCAGACTAGGAACAAGATGACAAGGGATGACAGCACAACTCTGTCAATACTGTGGCAAGTGCTTGGACAAGAACTACAGTCTGGTCTTCCCACACGCCCATGAACTCCTCAAGAGCTACGAAGTTCTTATTAATCTTTAGACTCTTAGAACCTAAAGCAGAACCTGGCACAAAGGAGGAGTCAAGCAATATGTGTTGACTGGAAATATTACATAGGAGCTATCTTTAGAAGTTTGAGGAGCCTACTCAGGCCTCTCTCAGATTAAATGAGATTCATTTATTTACTCACCAAATATATTTTGAGCACCTTCTATATGCCAGGTGCCATTTGAGGCTCTGGACATAAAGCAGAGAATAGAATATGGAAAAACAAACTGCCCTCCTGGAGCTCCTCCTAGGAGAGGTTGAGCAGACTCTGAACTAGACAAATGTGTCATCATACAGAGGATGTTGGAAGGTGAGGAGGAGGAGGACAAGTGGTTCTCTTTTAAACAGGGAGGTCAAGGATGGCTTCACCATGACATGTAGGTCAAGACCTGAAAGAGGTAAAGGAACAAGCCATGTGGAAAACTGGGGGGAAAGCATTCCCAGTATGGGGAAGAGCAAACACAGAAGCCCTGAGGCAAGATTACATCTGAGGTGGTCGATGAGCTGGGAGGTCTGGGAGGGTGCAGCGGAAGAAGAGCGAACCATATGGGATGAGGTTCCAGGTGATGAGAGGCCGGAAGGAGACCACACAGTTGGCCCTTAATTGCCTGGCAAAGAGAAAACTGGGGATAATAGTCCCCTCCTTCCCTGCTTCCCTTCCTTCTTTCACACATGGGCTGTGATGAAGGGGAGTTGAGGGAGAAGGGCATAAAATGGAAGGCAGATTACATTCTCTTCCAATCTCTTAATAGTTGGGTGGGTTTTAGGAGCCCCTGGGTGGTGCAACGGTTAGGCACTTGGCTGCTAACCAGAAGGTCAGCAGTTCAAACCAACCAGCAGCTCCACATGAGAAAAAATCTGGCAATCTGCTCCCATAAAGATTACCCACTGTGGTCCAGTTGATCCAACTCATAGCAACCCTATACAACAGAGTAGAACTGCCCCATAGGGTTTGCAAGGCTGTAATCTTTACAGAAACAAACTGCCACATCTTTCTCCCATGGAGCAGCTGGTGGGTTTGAACCACTAACCTCTCAGTTAGCAGCCAAGTGCTTTAACCACTGAGCAACCAGGACTTCCCATAAAGACTACAGTCTAGGAAATCCTATGTGGCAGTTCTACTGAGTCACATGGGGTTATTGAGTTAGAATGGAATCAACAACAACCACCTCTCTTAGTCTCATCTTCCCATCAGTAAAATGTGGGTGATTTTATGACCTGCCCCACCAGCAATGTAAGAACCAAGTAACAGTGATAATACCATTGAGCAGGAACTTCCTCACCGTCTATGCCATCACCTGCAACAGGCTTACTGATACAGTCAACCCTCAATCAAAACCTCTAGAATGTTGTTGTTGTTGTTATGTGCCGTCGAGTCGGCCCCGACTCATAGCGACCCCTCCTTGGGTTTCCGAGGCAGTTATCACTACGGAAGTAGGATTGCCCAACCTTCCTTCCGAGGAGTGGCTGGTGGGTTTGAACCACCAGCCGTCTGGTTAGCAGGCAAGTGTCTTAGCCACTATGCTACCAGAGCTCTAGAATGTTAGGTTTCCATAAATGCTTTATACAATAGTAGTAATAATAAACCAAAAAGCCAAACCCACTGCCATCAAGTCGATTCCAACTCATAGTGACCCCCATTAGGTTTCTAAGGCAGTAAATCTTTATGGAAGTAGGCTGCCCTATCTTCCTTCCGCAGAACAGCTGGTGGGTTTGAACCTCCAACTTTCTGGTTAGCAGTCAAATGCCTTAGGCACTGCACCACCAGAGCACCTTAGTAGTAGTATAGTAGCATAATAAATAAATTATGAAGTAAGTGCCTTCCTGCTGTTCTGGGCCCATACCACATGTCAATCCCTCCAATGACCTAACAGCTAAGTGTTATTATGATGTCCATTTAACAGATGAGAACATTGAGACAAAGAGAGGATAAGTCATTTATTTGAGGACACAGCTAACAGGTAGAGAGAAAGAAAGGATTAAATCATAGTCTGTCTGAATTTAAAATCCATGTCGTGCACCCCCCCGCCCCCTTATTTTCAATCTGTTTGTGTCCTTCTGACTATGATGTGTTTGCTACAGGCAGCAAAATGATGGATGTGTTACTGTATCCATTCGGTCCCTGTCTGCCTTTTGCATGAGGAGTTTAGACCATTTACATTTAAGCTAATCAGTAACAATGAAGTGTATACTTCATTCATTTTGCTAATTGCTTTTTCAGTCTCTCATATTTTGTCTTTTTAGTCACATTTTTCTGTTACTTTTTGTGTTTAGCTGCTTTTTTGTGATGAGATTTTTTTATTTCTTCTGTGTATTTTTTCTAGGTATTTGCTTTACGGTTACCACAAATATTACATCACACAATTTATAATTACAACATTTAACAAACACACGATAGTACCATATGAAAACTACTCCTGTTTGGCCCCCCCTTCCGCTTTCTTGTTCCTGAGTCTCATTAGCGTCAATGTGCTTCCTCTATCAGGTAGGTTTACTTTGTCCATACTTCTAACTCACTTGATGTTGTACTGCTCATGGAACTTAACCACTGAGGTATTCCCTGAAAATACCATACATTTGGTCCTTATATTTGCCTATGCTTTATGTTTTTTGGAGATCTTTCTCTTCTTTCTTTATTTTTTTAATTTCCCATGTGTAGATTCAAGGAGCTCTGGTAATACGGTGGTTAAAGCATTTGGCTGCTAACCAAAAGGCAGGCAGTTAGAACCCACCAGCTGCTCCACCGGAGAAAGATGAGGCAGTCTGCTTACATAAAAATTTACAGCCTCGGAAACCCTATGGGGCAGTTCTACTCTCTCCTACAGGGTTGCTAGGTGTCAGAATCAACTGGATGGCACTGGGTTTGGTTTTGGTATGTGTAGATTCCAAGATTCGTTTCAAGTTCTTTCCTTAAAAAAATCTATGTAGGTCTGGCATCTCCTATTAAATAAGAAGAGGAGCTCTGGCAGCACAGCAGTTAAAACACTCGGCTGCTAATCCAAAGGTCAGCAGTTCAAACCCACCAGTTGCTCCATGGGAGAACGATGAGGCAGTCTATTCTGTAAAGATTTACAGTCTTGGGGGCCCTATGGGACAGTTTTACCCTGCACACATGTTGGTTCTCAGTGTCTCTGCGGAGTTAGGATTGCTGGTGAAGGTGACTCTGGGCACGGGGGGAGGAGGACTTTCTAAGGTGGAGCTGCTGGTCCATGGGAGGGGCAGCCCTGAGAGGTGTGTTCTCCCTTCCCTGTCACTAGAGGCTTCCAAGGGACGGGAGACAGGAATGGGGATGAAGGCATCAGACCAACGACTAGATCAGCACTGCAAATCCCAAATGTGGCTGAGTATCAGAGTCCCCTGGGGAGCTTGTGGAAAGGACATTTCCGGGCTGCACCTGAGATCTGTCATTGAGTGGTCCGGGGTGGGACTTAGGATCCCGCACCAGCCAGAGATCACACGTGCAGAGCAAGTTGAGAATCACCCAGCAGTAGAGCCCTGAGCACCCTCCTTACCTGGGATTGCTGCTGCAAAAGACCTCTTTAAAGTGCTGAAGAGCAAAGAGGTCTCTCTGAAGACCAAGGTGTGCCTAACCCAAGCCGTGGTATTTTCATCGCCTCATATGCATGTGGAAGCTGGGCAATGACTGAGGAAGACCAAAGAAGAGTTGATGCTTTGGGGTTGTGGTGCTGGCAAAGAATACTGAAAGCACCATGCACAGCCAGAAGGAGGAACAAATCTTCCTGAAAGAAATGCAGCTGGAATGTTCTTTGGAAGTGAGAATGGCCATACTGGTTTCATCTTTGGTCGTGTTGTCAGAGAGACCATTCCCTGGAGAAGGGTACTCTGCTCAGTAAAGTGGAGGGTCAGTGAAAAAGGGGAAGCTCCTCAACGAGATGGGTTGACAGTGGCTGCAACAATGGGCTCAAATACAGCAAGGACTGAGATGGTGCAGGGCCGGGCAGTGCTTTGTTCTGTTGTACACGGGGTCACCATGAGTCGGAGCTGACTCAGTGGCATCTAACAAAACAACAACAACAACATATGCCATTTGTTGTGGTTGAGTGTCATCAACTCAGAGACCTTCTGTGACAGAGCAGTACTGCCCCGTAGGTTTCCTCAGCTCTAATATTGATGGAAGCAGATTGCCAGGTCTTTCTCCCACAGAGCTGTTGGTGGACTCGAACTACCAACCTTTTGGTTAACTGTTGTACCACCAGGGCTCTTTCTAGATGCCATGGGAGACCTAAGGGAACCTAGGACATGCCCTCAAGAAGCATGCAATCTGCCTAATAACAACAAGGGCTTGCTCTGCTCCAGGCACTGTGCCAAGCATTGTACATCCATGGTCCATAGACTTCTTCTCCCCAGGCCAAATCCTCCTCTGGCTCCCTGTCAACTCCTGTTTTACAGCTCCAGCATCCCCTCCTCCGGGAAGCCTTCCCTGAATTCTAGAGTTAGGGAACCATCTTTGGTCTTCCACAACAGACAAGACTGCACTAGTGCCTATCTTGAGTCTGCCTAGTTCCTCTGCCTAGTGTTGTGACGGGCTGGCTTCTCATTCAAGATCATGTCCCCAGCACCTACAGACTGGTCCAATGTAGGTGCTCACTACATTGCATTTGCAGAGTGGGACTTGCCTGCTTTGTGCAGGTCGGGCAGAGGAGGAATCGAGGAAAGCAGCCGCACAGGAAGTAATCCAGGTCACCAGGTTGGGAGGAGACAGAACCTACAAATTCTGCCTGTCGCTGTTCAGAAGCAGCCTGGGCTATTCATAGCTCACAAGCCTTCTGCTTCTTGCATTTAAATGCAGGGCCAGGCATGGAATAAAATCCTGGGGAGGTCTGTCAGTTTTAAATTTTTTTTTTTTTTCTTCCCTACAAGAACAAGAGCAGAAAACAGGGATGAAAATGAAGCGGGGCTATTAGGCCGAGTTGCTCGTGCTGTCGCCAGGCAGATGTGGGCCACAGACAGATCGTACGCAGTTCCAGACCTGATCCTAGAAGTCACGGTGTCCTTGTGAGGCCAGCCTGTGAAGGTCCTTTTGAGCCGATTTTTAAATGGTGACTGCAGTTTACAAAAAAGTATCACAGCATGACCCTGCACAAGGCAGGCGTACACACACACACACGCACACGCACACATACACGCATGCACACACGCACACACAGCCCTTCTGATGATAGAATTCCCCTTCTATTCTGATGGCTGGGAGCTCTGGTGGCATAGCGCCTAAGGCATCTGACTGGTAACCAGAAGGCTGGTGGTTCAAACCCACCAGCCACTCCTCAGAAGGAAGGTTTGGCAATCTACGTCCATAGTGATACCACCTCAGAAACCCAAGGAGGGGTCACTATGAGTCAGATTCGACTCAACGGCAGTGAGTTATTCTGATGGTAGATGATTCCCCTTCTGATGACAGGATCAGGAGTGGGTGTTCTTTTCTTTTTGTATCCGTTCTCTGCATTTTCCCAAAATTTGCCCCATGGGGGCACACAGCACAGACTGAGGGTTTTAGACTCAAGGAAACTGGCTCTGCCAATTTCTCACTGTGTGACCTTGGGGGAGGCACGTAATCTCCTCATCCGTGAAATAGGAACAGCCACAGGCTGCGCGGAAGCAGTCTGAGTTAACAGGTGTAAAGTCTTAGCCTGGCACTGGGATACAGTTTGTGATCAGGAAATGCCCCCTAGCCTAACTGTACCAGCACTGTTCTTCTGTTTGGCACTGGTGAAAGCACAAAACTTGAGTTGTCACCAAGTGGATTCCAACTCTCGGCGACCCCATGGTGCAGAGCAGACCCGTGCTCCCTAAGTTTCCAAGGCTGTGGCCTTTTGGCAGCAGACCACCAGACCTTCCTTCCCAGGCACCTCTGAGTGGCTTTGAACCACCAACCTTTTGGTCAGTAGCAGAAAGTTTAACCTTCTGTGCCACAAAGGGCTCCCTGGAAACACAATAACGTTGTAGAAAATTAAAATGATAAACAGAAACTCTCACACTCCTGGATGTGGAAAGAGCCCCATGAAGTGACTAGATCACAGATTAGTGAGGTACCTCAGGCCTGAGTTCCACTTCAGCTCAGCCAAAAATGCACCGAGCAGCACCTCCTTCCCCTTTCAACCTCAGCTTTCCGACTTCAAGACAAGTGATGGTGGGAGAAGGGCCTGAAGATGACACAGCTCTGGTCTTCAAGAAGTGCTCCCTCCCCCACTCCCGACACAGCATTAGAACCCTTCTCAACCCACCCAACCTCTTTCCTGACTCCACTTCCACCCTCACCCACTTCCGCCCAGTATCTACTTCATAACACACATATTTTGCCCCTCTAGCCATAAATAAGGTGAGCTCTGGTGGCACAGTGCCTAAGACATTTGACTGCTAACCAGAAGGCTGGTGGTTCAAACCCACCAGCCATTCCTCAGAAGGAAGGTTAGGCAATTTACTTCCGTAGCAATACTGCCTCAGAAACCCAAGGAGGGGTCGTTATGAGTCAGATCCAACCCGATGTCAGTGACAGAGAGCCATAAATAAAAGAGCTCTGGTGGTACAGTGGTTAAGACATTTGGCTGCTAACCATAGGTTTGGTGGTTCGAACCCACCAGCTGCTCCACAGAAGAAAGATGAAGCAGTCTACTTCCATAAAGACTTACAGCTTTAGAAACTCAATGGGGTCATTATGAGTTGGAATCAACTCGATGGCGGTGAGTTTCATTTTGGTCTGAGGCATAAATAAACCACAGTTCAGTTCCTCCCAGTGACCAGGCAGGATCCCCAGTTCAGCAACTCCCCAGTCCAGACTGGTAAAAAAAAAAAAAAAAACTTCTCACTCTTCAAGGCTGGCCTCTCACTCCCTGTTCAATGGCATCACCCAGGTAACCACTCTTGTCTTCCATCCTAGGCTGAAGGAAGCCCCATCCAATTCAACACCACGCCTTTAGTACCCGGCAAACTGGACCGGGGCTCAGTAAGTGATGGTTGACTGCATAACGAATGCTGTTAAAAACGATAAGGGGCAATGCAGAACAGTGTTTGCACCCAGCTGAGTGTAGGCATGAGGCTGAAATGCAGCCTGTTTTCCTCTTGCCAGGCCATATACCCTGGCTTGGTACTTGAGAAGAAGGAGCCTTCATTTTAATTTATTCTCCTAGGTACAGAGCCCTGGTGGTTTAGTAAAGGCATTTGTTACTAAGCAAAAGGTCAGTGGTTTGAACCCACCAGCCACTCCATGGAAGAAAGATGAGGCAGTCTGCTTCCATAAAGACTTATAGCCTTGGAAACCTAATGGTGTCACTGTGAGTCAGAATCGACTTGATGGCAGTGAGTTGGTGTGAGAGAGGAAGAGGAAGGAGGCCTTGTGGAACAATTGTTAACCATTTGGCTGCTAACAAAAAAGTCACTGTTTTCAATCCACCCAGGGCTCCACCAGAAAGACATAGCAATGTGCTCCCATAAAGATTACCAAAAAAAAAAAAAAAAAAAAAAAAACCTCACTGCCATCGATTCCAACTCATAGCAACCCCCACTGGGTTTCTTAGGCACTGCACCACCAGAGCTCCTTCCATAAAGATTACAGCTTAGAATAGCCATCTAAATGCAACGATGGGTCTCTCCTCGTTCAGAGCAAAGAAGAATGAAGAAAACCAAAGATGCATGGAAACAATTAGTACAAGTCTAATGCCTACACTCAGCTGGGTACTTTTGTACAAGGAGCAGCCTGACCAATGGTTCATAGGATTCCATAAGACTGACCAGGAAAGGGCTGTGGGCAAGACCTGAAGGGAATGTGCTGACACTGGGATATCAAGATAATCATTGAGTCATTTTACATTTTTTATCATCATTATAATGAGAAGTAGTGAGGTGATCCTCAGCCTATA
>NW_006921636.1:12314397-12318364 GCF_000298275.1 Orycteropus afer afer | reverse complement strand
TCTGACTCATAGTGACCCCTCCTTGGGTTTCCAAGGCAGTATCACTATGGAAGTAGATTGCCCAACCTTCCTTCCGAGGAGTGGCTGTGGGTTTGAACTGCCAGCCTTCTGGTTAGCAGTCAAATGCCTTAGGCACTATGCCAATTACAGCTTAGAAACCCCACTCTGCCATGTGGGATCAGTATGAGTCAAAATCAACTTGATGGCACCCCACCACACAGAGGAAGGTGTTTTGTTTGTTTGTTTGTGACCACCCGGGACAGAGAGGCAACAGTGCCTTTCTCTAGTCTGCAGAGAGGTGCCCGGGAAGCCAGGTCTCTGTAACAGAGCCCAGGACAGAGGACCCACAGGGGAAGGACCATCCTGAGCTGCTCTCATTCTCATTCCAAAGATATCCCACAGGTCCCCTAATATTTGTGGGGCCCAAGGCAAGGGTAGAAATGGAGGCCCTCATACTTATTCTAAATATTTAATACAAACCAGGCTCTTTAATAAAATATGTTCTATCCTCCTATTCTGACAAATAGACCTTCCTAATGACCTTGAAGGCCAGGACAAGTTCAAATTTAGAAGCCTCAGAGTTCTGTAGCCAAATGTAGCAGTGAGGACAGAGCTGGCCCTCAGCTGCAGCCCACCCTCACAGCACACCAAGGGCTACTCTGCACATTTGTGCTTTGTTCCCATCTCCACAGACACTGATGGATGGAGTCAGCTGCAAGGAGGATGTGCCCAGAGAGGAGGTCTGGGCAGACCCAGGAAGCTGACTTCAGGCCATTTGAGCAGGGAACTGCAGGGACCCACATAACACAACATGGCCTACAATGAGGGGTATGGACCCCAGGAGGGCATATCTCCTTTGACCCACAGGCACAGGGGGCCTGTCAGAGCCAAGTAATGCTTGGGACCCCAGACAGGGGCCCTTCTTGAGTGGAGCTGATGGTGGAAAGGATGGGGCTCACAGTCCTAGCAGCAGCCAGATGTCCCACTCACCAAACAGCTCATGAGGAAACTCCAGAGAGGCTGACACAGTCGATTCTTTTCGGGGCTTGGCCTGATTTTTAGCAAAATCTTTCACAAATCAACAGATTTGCCACCCTTTGGGTATGATGTGGGCATGATGTTTCCCTCATCTTTCTCTCAATCCCCACTGTTGTTTTTATGTCCCATCAGCTCTAGCTCATAGTGACCGTATGTACAGCAGAATGAAACACTGCCTGGTCCTGCCCATCCTCACAATCCCTGCTATGCCTGAGCCCATCGTTCCAGGCACCGTGTCAATCCATCTTGTTGAGGAGCTCCCCCTTTTTCATTGACCCTGTACTTCACCAAGTAATGGCCCCTTCTGACAATATGACCACAGTAGGTGAGATGACGTCTGGCCATTCTCGCTTCAATTTTCCCTAAAGGACAAATTTTGGGGCTTCCAGTTCCTGAGCAAGAAGCACTGGTGGCACAGTGCCTAAGCCATTTGACTGCTAACCAGAAGGTTGGCAGTTCAAACCCATTAACCACTCCATGGAAGGAAGACGGGCAATCTTCTGTAAAGACGTACTGCCTCGGAAACCCAGTGGGGGTCGCTATGAGTTGGAATCGACTAGACGACCAGGAGTTTGGTTTTTGGTTTTGGTTCCTGGGCAGCCTCAGGGCACAGGTAGATTTAGTTCTGCTCTGAGCTCTTTCTGAAGCAGGCAACACACAATCCCTACGCCCATCTCCTGGCCAGGCTGGGGTCTCAGACACCCCTTCAAACTCCCTTTAACTAAAGGATGGTTTTCCTTTTAAAAAAAAAAAAATAGTAATAATTAATTTATTTTAAAGACTTAGACATTCACCTCTGGAGAGAAATTATGGGTTTCAAGAGTGCTTGACAAAGAGCTTCATTCCAGAAATGTAAAGCCGGCATTTTAAATTTGGTTCTTATTCACTGCTGGAAAGTATTAGAATGAAGATTACAAATTTAATAATGTAACACGGCAGGAATTGGCCCGGCCTTGTCTCCAGGAGAGTAATTTGTTGCTGCCTTCAAACCGGCACTTCCCAGCCTCCCCACATCACCAGATCAGCCTGGTGACACACTGCTGACTTTATCGTCTCTTGCGCTTTGGCCCACGCAGCCCATCCAGCCACCAGCAGATGATCACCATGCCAGTCCGGGGATTCAGCACTGGAATGGTCAGTGTCAGGGAGCAAATCGTGTCCCCAAAAAATATCTGTCACCTTTGCTGGGATGATTCTCAGTGGTTTGGCAGTTATGTAATTTGGCAGTTATGTAATGATATAATCATCCCCCATGATATGATCAGCCAATCAGTTGTAGGGGGATTAGGGTAGGATGCAAACCCTTAATCAGGTCATAGACCTGATTTAATGCAAGGGGAGTTGCCCTGAGGTGTGGCCTGTGTCGCTTTTTATCTTACAAGAGATAAAAGGAGAGAGAAGTGACCAAATACGGAGGGACCTCAGTACCACTAACAAAGAACCAGGAGTAACAAGTCCTTGGACCTGGAGTTCCTGTGCTGAGAGCCTTGTAGACCCAGGTAAAGATTTATGCCAAGACACAAGGAGATCCCCAAGGGACGCCAGGCCCACAGATGCTGAAAGGAGACATGCACCTTCCTCCACAGCAGCAGAGAGAGCACACCTGCCCCTAGAGCTGGTGCCCTGAGTCTGGGCTTCCAGCCTCCTGAATGGTGAGAGATAAATTTCTGTTTGCTAAAGGCTTTCACTTGTGGTATTTCTGTGACAGCAGCACAAGGCAGTGAGTTATCACCAAGAGAAGCCACCCCTGGGCCGCTTGACTCCACTCCTCTCCCCCAAAGCCAGAGAAATCTTTGCAAACCCCAAATCTGGGTCTGTCACTTCTTGGCTAAAAACCCAACAGGGGTTCCAACTGTCGTCAAGCTCAAGCCCAAGCCCAAGACCCTTGAGGTACCATTAAAGACCCAACGCAATCTTGTCCTGCTGCCTTACCAACCACATGCTCTTCTCCCTGGGTTTCGAAAAGACACCTGACAACAACAACAACAACACCGATAGAAGGGTCTCTGGTGGTACAAACTGTTAAGTGCTTGACTACTAGCCAAAAGTTGGTGGTTTGAACCCAGCCAGGGGCACCTCAGAAGACAGGCCTGGTGGTCTGTCTCCTAAAGTTTGCAGCCTTGTAAACCCTCTGTATGCACAGAATCACCATGAGTTGGAATCAACTCCGTGGCAACTAACAAGAACAATAATATTTATGGAGCATTTACTATGTGCCAGGAGCCCTGGTGGTACAGTGGTTAAATGATTGGCTGCTGATCAAAGACTCAGTGGTTCGAATCCACCAGCCACTGCATGGGAGAAAGATGAGGGAGTCTGCTTCCGCCAAGATTTATATTCTTAGAAACCCTATGGGACAATTATATTCTGTCCTACATGGTCACTATGAGTGGAAATGGACTTGACAGCAACAGGCAGCTTGCTGGGGTCCTGCCTACCTGTCCAGATATGGGGCCAAATTTCCATGAAGATCAGGTGAGATCAAATAGGTACAAATGCTTTGTGAGAAGCAAAGGGCTTTTTGTGTGCAAGGTGCAAAGACCAACATACATCAAAGAGGCACTCAGAAAGAAGTCCACTAGGAAGCATGAAAAAAATTAAATCCAGTACAGAATGCTGAAAAGACCACATGTGTTGGTGTCAGGCCTGAGTTGGTACCCCTATTCCACCCATCCTTCACTAGCTGGGTGACCTTGGTTAAGTCAGGAGTCCATTTTGATACTTGATTTCTCCATCCTGCCTAATGACACAAAGATCATGCCCCACTTGTGGAGAAGGTGACCTGAAATAAGGGGCAGACATAGCTCCACACAGGAGTCCTGGTGCCACAATGGTTAAGTGCTTGGCTAGTAACCAAAAGGTTGGTAATTCAAACCCACCCAGCAGCTCCATGGGAGAAAGACCTGGTTACCTACTCCTGTAAAGATTA
>NW_006921636.1:12308848-12313212 GCF_000298275.1 Orycteropus afer afer | reverse complement strand
AATTAATGCAATGACACCTACAACAACAACAACAACATTCTCTCCACCCTGTAGCCCACGGTTCCTAGACAGTAGGTGGGTCCACCCTGATGTACCCCACCCAAATTTCCTTTCCCAAGCAGGACACCCAGCTCATGAGTATCAGCTGCTGCCGGCTCACAGCTATCCCCTTGTCTAGAGAACAGCCCTTGGCTGATGAGAGTTCCCTTGCCCAAAAAGTTATGTCCTCCCAACCTGGAAGGCTGTCCACAGCTCTGATTGGTATGGGGGTGAAAAGATCAACCAATCCTGCCAGGCTATTCTTGCTCTAGAGCTCCCCATGGGATGGATCAGGCAGAAGCTAGACAGCAGCTGAACTCCCACCTTTGGCTGGCTTCACGCAATGCCGCATCCGACGTCCCCTCACTCTCCTTCATTCCTTCAGTCTATCACTTGCACAAGAAACTCATCTTAGGCTAAGGAAGAGGAAGAAAGAGTTCTCCCACAACCAAAAACCAAACCCACTGCTGTCAAGTCAATTCTAACTTATAGCAACCCTACAGGACAGAGTAAAACTGCCCCACAGGGTTTCCAAGGCTGTAAATCTTTATGGAAGCAAATGGCCACATCTTTCTCCTGCAGGGCAGTTGGTGAATTTGAACAGCCAACCTTTTGGTTAGCAGCTGAATGTTTTAACCACAGTGCCACCAAGGCTCCCTAGAGTTCTCCCAGCTTCTGTATTCTTTCCTTTTTTAAATGTTTTTGGTCAAGGTTTACATAGCAGTTTAGGATCTTATTCAACAATTTCCACACAAATTGTTCAGTGACATTGGTTACATGTTTCACAATGTGTGATTATTCTCAGTATTTCTAGTCCAGTTGTTTCATTTCCATTAATTTAGTTTCCCTACCCACTTATACTCTTATCTTTGGGTTTGTTTGTTTGTTTTGACTCTGTTTTTAAATTTTTCTTTTTATTTATTGTTGAGAATATGTACAGCAAAACACACTGTATTCTGCTCAATTTACAAAGACAGCTGATGGCATCCAGAGAATAACACACATGTTGAATTATCCCTTGTCAGAGGAACCCACCTGATTCACAATAGGGCCTGACTTCCAAGTTTGGAGTCTCTCTGCCAGGACTTGCTATGCTCAACAGAAGCTAGGCAGAAGTGGTTAATTTCTGGGGTCAGAAGCCTTGTAGGTGGCTCGGCCCAGGCCTGGTGGCCCCCAAAGGCCTCTGATCCAGTCTTGCTGTTGGGCCCAGCCAGATGAAAAATTATTCTTAAGACATTCACTGAGTAATCCCACAATTAGGTATGTATCCCAAGGACATCTGAGCCGTGAATAGCTATATGCACACCCAGGTTGATCATAGCAGTATTCACAATAGCAAAAAGAAACAACCTAAGAGCCCATCCTTGGATGAATGGATAAAAAACTATGGTACATACACACAGTGGAATACTATACAACGATAAACAATACTGAAGAATCCATGAAACACCTCATAACATGGAAGAACCTGGAGGATATTGTGCTGAGTGAAGGAAGTCAATCACAGAAGGACAAATATTGTATGAGACCACTATTATAAAAAGTCAAGAAAACATTTACACACAAAAAGAAATTCTTTGATGGTTACCAGGGAGGGGAAAGGAGGGTAAGTCACTAGCTAGAGAGTACACACGTATCAATATGTATTAACTTGGGTGAAGAGAAAGCCAATATACCATAAGGGGCAGGGCAGCACAATGTGACCAACAACAAAGGAAGACCCTGGGAGCTACACAAAAGTAAAAGCAATAATGGCAAATAATATACACAATCCTGAAATAACAGTAATAACAAACACCTATGAGCAGATACGTAGGTAGACATGCAAGCTGAACAGATGTGGGAAGGCAAACGGGAGTATAAAACTCACTGCCATCGAGTTGATTCAACTCACAGACACCCTTCTTTGGATTTCCGAGGCAGTATATCTCAGAAGTGGGAGCTCTGGTAGCATAGTGGCTAAAGCACTTGACTGCTAACCAGAAGGCTGGCGGTTCAAACCCACCAGCCACTCCTCGGAAGGAAGGTTGGGCATTCCTACTTCCGTAGTGATACTGCCTCGGAAACCCAAGGAGGGGTCGCTATGAGTCGGGGCCGACTCGACGGCACATAACAACAACAACAACAACATATCTCAGAAGTAGATTGCCCGACCTTCCTTCCAAGGAGCGGCTGGTGGGTTTGAACTGACAGCCTTCCAGTTAGCAGTCAAATGCCTTAGGCACTGCGCCATCAGTACTCCTTAATGGGAGTACACCCATGAGTGTATATATATAGGCTTGGCAGAGGATATTTCTACATATGTATTTGCATGTGCTACAAATATATCCATGGATATAGTAGTGCAGCCAGTGGGCAAAGTTCTGAAAACTTCTTAACGGTAACCAAACACTTGAGGGAATGAGTCAGTCACCGAGCTTGAGGGAACGAGTCACTGGGCTTGAGGGCTCGGGACCATAGTTTTGGGGTCATCCAGGTCAACTGGCATAACATAGTCCACAATGGCAACATTCTACATCCAACTTCAGTGAGCAGTGACTGGAGTCTTGAAAGCTTGCGAGCAGCCATCTAAGGTACAACTAATGGTCTCTCCCCATCCAGAGCAAAGGAGAGTGATGAAAATCAAAGACAAAAGGGAAGAATTAATGAAAGGACTAATGCACCACATGACCCCCAACCTCCACAGCCCTGAGGCAGAAGAACTGGATGGTGACCAGCTACCACTACCAATCACTCTTATCAGGATCACAATAGAAGGTCCTAGAAAGATGTAGAATGAAAATTCAATAAAAAAGAACAGACTTATTGGTCTGACAGTCTCTACTGGTGGAACCTCTGCGACTGTGGTCCTTGGACACCCTTCCAGCAAGGAAAGATGCCCCCAGGGACCAACTTTCAGCCAAACAATAGACAGGCCTATTTAGTAAACAATAACAGCAGGAAGGAATGTACACCTTAGTACAATCAACCACAAGAAACCAAAAGGGCAGCATTTGCCCAGAAACAAAGCTCAGAAGGCAGGTAGGAAGGACAACTGGAAATGGGGAACTCAGGGAAGAAATGGGGAAAGTCCTGTAACATTGAGGGGACTGAAATCAGTGTCACGAAACAAAATGTATATAAATTGATGGATGGGAAGCTAATGTGCTCTGTAAACTTTCACCCAAACCACAATAAAAAGTAGAGAAAGGAAGGAACAACACCCTAGGGGACACAGCTCCACTGTGACACACACAAGGTCCCCATGAGTCGGTGTGGACTCAAGGGCAAGTAGTTTGGTATAAATTCATTAAAATCTACTTTAAAAATTTTTAGACAACTTCCCTATGTTCTTTCCCTAGTAAGTGTTATAAAAATTAAGTAGCCAAAATTGTTCATAGTATTTTTTAATTTAAAAAAGTCTCCTTCTAGGGAAAAAATAATAATTAAAAAAAAAAAAAAAGACATTTGCTGAGGAACTAATTAATTTCTATTACAGGCCCAGATTAGTGACACATCCTCCCACCCACTCCCAGGGTGACTCCAGGCAGCATTTACTAGGGACACAATGTGCTAGAAATGCCAGGTGTGGCCCTCAAACCTCAGATGCCACCAGGGTCCAGGCAGGCCCCCTGGGGCACCTCAGAGGAGAGGAAAGGCCCTGGGCTGGGAGACCAGAAATGTCAGTGCTATTCCTAGCTTTGCCCCGACCTGCTGTGAGGCTTTGGACAAATCACCAGACCTCTCTGGTTCTTTGCAGAATAACTGACACGTTCAAATGGTGGTGTTGGCAAAGAATATTAAATAAATATACCATGGACTGCCAGAAGAATGAACAAATCTGTCTTGGAGGAAGCATAACCAGAATATACCTTAAAGCAAGGCGGGCAAGACTTTGATTCACTTACTTTGGACACGTCCTCAGAGAAGACCAATCACTGAAGAAAGACATCACGTTTGGTAAAGCAGAGGGTCAGTGAAAAAGAGGGAGACCCTTAATGAGATGGACTGACAGTGGCTGCAGCAGTGGGCTGAACCGGATCAAAGATGGGGAGGAGAGCACGGGACCAGGCAGTGTCTCGCTGTTATCCATAAGGTCACCGTGAGTCAGGGCCAACTCAACAGCACCTAACAATCCTGGGTCTCAATGGAGGTGGTTAGAAATGACCTCAGAGAAACCTCCAGCTTGAAGGTTCCAAACAACAACAGCTAACACTTTTATCGCAACTGTACTGTGTATCGGGCTCTGTGCTAAACACTGTACAGATATTTACTCAGCTAATCCCCATGACGGGAGCTCTGGTAGCATAGTGCCTAAGGCACTTGACTGCTAACCAGGAGGCTGG
>NW_006921636.1:12294033-12308098 GCF_000298275.1 Orycteropus afer afer | reverse complement strand
GCAATCTACTTCTGTAGAGATATTGCCTCAGAAACACAAGGAGGGGTCACTAGGAGTCAGGACCAACTCAATGGCAGTGAGTTTGGTTTGGTTTTTTTGCCATGTTATCAAGGAGCTCTGGTAGCACAGTGCCTAAAGCATCTGACTGCTAACCAGAAAGTTGATGGTTCAAACTTACCAGCCACTCTGTGTAAGCAAAACTGGGCAACCTACTTCCATAAAGATTTACTGCCTCAGAGACTCAATGGAGGTCGCTATGAGTCGGAATCATCTCGATGGGCAGTGGGTTTGGTTTTTTGGTTATACATGTTACCATCAGTAACCGCTGCTATAAAGGGTTGTGGGAGCTGGCAGCAGTGCTTGTACCTGGAAAGGACAGGGAGATCAAAAGACGGGGCTCCCAGGACACTTCTCACTGGATATTTTTCGTGCTTTTAAAACTTTGTACCATCTCAGCACTGCGTTGTCAGTGATGGCAGACATTGATCTATGGGTGGATAGATGGGTGGACAGACTAAACAATCAGGTATGTCTAGGCAGTGGGGAGTGTGCCCATGACCATGTAGAGCGTCAGCAGACAATGTTTCTACATGCATATTTGTATGACCTGTAAGAATGTCTGGGTGTACAGGAGAGCTGACTAGGGACAAGGTTGTGGTAGCTTCTTGGCCATAGTTAGCTACCCAGAGGGAGTGAGTAGTTGGACCTGTGAGCTCAGGACCATGGCCGCAGGAGACATCAAGCTCAACTGGCATAACATCCTACACAAAAACTTTGTTTTACATCGTACTTTGGTGAGCAGCGACCAGGGTCTTAAAAGCTTGCAAGGGGCCATTTAGATGCAACAATGGTTCTGTCCTCATCCAGAGAAAAGAAGAATGAAGAAAACCAAAGATGCATGGGAACAATTAGCCCAAGGGAGTGGTAGACCACGTGATCCTCAGCCTATATGACCATAAGACCAGAAGAACTAGATGGTGCCCGGCTACCACTGTCAACCACTCAGAGGGGAATCAGTGCAAGAGAGCCTAGATAGAGAGGAAGAACAAAGTGGAACAAACCTCAAAATCATAAAAAAAAAAAGACCAGGTTTACTGATCTGATAGAGCCTGGCAAGACCCCTCAGATTATGGCCCCTGGTTACCCTTCAGGTCTGGAACTGAACTCACTCCTGCGGTTTCCAGCCAAACAAGAGACAGGCATATGGGGTGAACATTTACATCAGGTAGATATACTCCTTATAGTGATCAATAGTGAGAGAACAGAATGGCAGTGTTTGCACAGGGAGACAGCACCGGGGGGAAGAAGCACGTGGGAGGGAAGGGCATAGTGATAAGATAACTACAGTGAGGAAGTGGGAAGAGAGCTGTTACATTGTAGGGAACTGCAGTCTATGGAAGTAGACTGACTGGCCATTCTTGCAAGGAGCTTCTCGGAGGACTTGAACTGCCAACATTTCAGTGACAGCTGAGCTCACTGAAACGTTAACCGTTTGCATCCTACAGGGACTCCACAGTAAATGCAACAGCTATCATTTCTTGGCTACCTTCTACATGTTGTACCTACATCATCTCTAATTCTCAGAAGGTAGAAAGCATTCACTGAATTTTGTAAAGGATGAAGCTGAGGCCCAGAAAAGTTACATATACGAACAAAATACACAGCTAATAAGCAGCAGAAATAAACCCGAGTGTTCATGCCTCCAAAGCGTGCTGCTTTTTCTATGCCCTGAGAAGCCCCTTTCGGGGAATATTTCCCATCCACATAAGACAAGCTCTACCTGGAAGCTGTTTTTAAATGCCTTGTCTTCACATTCTGAGTTTCATGAAGCTGGATGGTAACCTCATCAAATCATAAGATTTGGCCCCCTGCCTCCTTCTGAGCTAGATCCCAACCTTTCCCTTGAAAATTACCAGAGACCCTTTTCTTAGAAGCATCTAGATAACCTGACTCAGTAAGCTCCCGTGGTAGCATTTTCCAGCATCTTGCCCTGTTATATCGATAACTCTTTTGATTTACTTCTTCCCAGTAGAGGCTTGTCCTCAAATGAACTTACTGGTTTTAACACAGAGCCCAGCCTTTCCCAATCAGAAAAAGGACCATGTCTGGTTCTCTCTGGTAGAAGGTGCTAGACCTGAACCCCTCCGAATCCCTTGAGTTATCTGAGTCCAATATCCTAAGAAAGGATATTATGACCTAATGTGTTATTCATGTTGACTCATTTATCATTTGTACAGATGACTTCCAAAAGGATTGATGGGGCCCTGCACATTAAACCTGGTACAAAAATGGGCAGCAGCTGAGCCTCATTTGGATCAGAGACCATGTGATGGAAACAGGAGCACAAGAAGACTATTCTCAGGTTCTGAATGTGATACCCAATGTCCTGGCATCTAAGACAAAGATAGCAAGGAGACATCCCAAGTGTGAGAAGCCCCTTCATTTCTCTCCCTTTTACTGCAGCCCAGTGGTTCTAAGGGAAATGTCCCTGGTCCAGCAGCATCACCATCACCTGGTTCTACCCTCTGGGTATTGAATGAGAAACTCTGGACTGCAATGGGGCCCAGCAATCTGTGCTTTAACAAGCCTTCCAGATGATTCTGATGCTCTTTCAAGTTTGAGAAGCACTGCTCTAATACAGTAAAACCAACAATAATAACAACCAAAACAACAGCTACAGCAATTACCACTGAATCAGCATCTCTTATGCGCCAAGCCCACCACTCATCTGTCAGCTTGTCGGGCCGTTGTGACTGTGATGCTATGAGCTATGCCATCAGCATTTTAAATAGTAGCAGGGTTACTCATGGTGGACAGGTTTCAGGGGAGCTTCCAGACCAAGACAGACTGGGAAGAAAGACAATGGAGATCTACTTCTAAAAAAAAACTGGCCAGTGAAAAATGGAATGAATAGCAGCAGAACATTGATTCAGTGCTGAAAGATGAGCCCCTCAGGCTGGAAGGCACTCAAAATACAACTGGGGAAGGGGTGTGACCTCAAAGTAAAGTCAACATTTATGACATGGCTGGAGTAAAGCTTCTGGGACCTTCATCTGATGATGTGGCATCACTTAAAATGAGAAGACTCAGCTGCAAATATCCATTAATAATCAGAACATGGAATCTATGACATCTTAATCCAGAAAAATTGGAAGTCATCAAAGACGAAATGAAATGCATAAAGTTCGATACCCTAGGCATTAGTGAGCTGAATCATGTTGTCAGAAGGGACCATTCCCTGGAGAAGAATATCATGCTTGGTAAAGTGGAGGGTCAATGAAGAAGGGAAGGCCCTCAACAAGATGGATTGACACAACAGCTACAACAATGAGCTCAGGTATAGCAAGGATTGTGGGGCTGGCACAGGACCAGGCAGTGTCTCGTTCTGCTGTACACAGGGTCGCTATGAGTTGGAGCCAACTTGACAGCACCTAACAAGTGAGCTGAAATGGACTTGTATCGGCTATTTTGAATTGAACAAACATATGATCTACTAAGCCAAGAATGACAAATTAAAGATGAATGGCATCACATTCATCATCCAAAAGAACTTTTCAAGATCTATCCTGAAGTACAATTCAGTCAGTGATAGGATAATATTCACATGCCTACAAAGAAGACCAGCTAATACAATAATTACTGCAAAATTATGCACCAACCACTAATGCCAAAAATGAAGAAATTGAATGTTTTTACCAACTTCTGCAGTTTGAAATTGATCAAACATGCAATCGAAATGCATTGATAATTATTGGTGATTGGAATGCAAAAGTTGGAAACAAAGAAGCATTGGTAGTTGAAAAATATGGTCTTGGTGACAGAAATGATGCTGGAGATCACATGATAGAATTTTGCAAGACCAATGACTTAGTCATTGCAAATATCTTTTTCAACAATATAAACAGTGACTATACACGCGGACCTTGTTGGATGGAATATACAAGAATCAAATCAACTACATCTGTGGAAAGACATGATGGAGAAGTTCAGTCTCATCAGTCAGAACAAGGTCAGCGGCTGTCTGTGGAACAGACCATCAGTTGCTCACATGAAGTTCAAACTGAGGCTAAAGAAAATTGAAACAAGTCCATGAGAGCCAAAATACTATCATGAGTATATTCTACCAGAATTTAGAGACCATCTCAAGAATAGGTTTGATTCATTAAACACTAATGACCAAAGACCACAGGTATTTGGGCTGACATCAAAGACATCATACATGAAGAAAGCAATAGGTCATTAAAAAGACGGGAAGAAATAAAAGCCAAAATGGATGCTAAAAGATGCTCTGAAACCTGCTCTTGAACATAGAGTAGCTAAACCAAATGGAAGAATTCATGATGTAAAACATATGAACAGAAGGTTTCAAAGGGAGATGTAACAAGACAAAGTAAAGTATTATAACAAAATAATGTGCAAAGACCTGGAGCTAAAAAAAACAAAAGGGGAGAACATACTCAGCATTTCTCAAGCTGAAAGAACTGAAGAAAAAATTCAACCCTTGAGTTCCCATATTGAAGGATTCTATGGGCAAAATGGGAGCTCTGGTAGCATAGTGCCTAAGGCACTTGACTGCTAACCAGAAGGCTGGCAGTTCAAACCCACCATCCACTCCTTGGAAGGAAGATGGGGCAATCTACTTCCGTAGTGATACTGCCTCAGAAACCCAAGGAGGGGTTGCTATGAATTGGGCCTGACTCAACGGCGCATAACAACAACAACAACAATGGGCAAAATATTGAATGATGCAGGAAGCATCAAAACATGGAAGGAATACAGTCATTGTACTGAAAAGACTTGGTCAATGATCAACTATTTCAAAAGATAACATATGATCGAGAACTGATGGTAGTGAAGGCAGAAGTCCAACCTGCATTGATGGTGTGGGCAAAAAAATAAAGTCCCAGGAGTTGTCAGAACACATATTGAGATGTTTCAACCAAAAGATGCAACTCTGGAAGTGCTCACTTGTCTATGCCAAGGAATTTGGAAGACAGCCAACTAGCCAACCAAGTAGAAAAGATCCATATTTATACCCGTTCTAAAGGAAGATGACCTGACAGAATGCAGAAATTATTGAAGAATATTATTCATATCACACACAAGTAACCTTTTCAGAAGATAATTAAAAAACAGTTGCAACAGTGCATCAACAGGGAACTGCCAGAAATTCAATCTGGATTCAGAAGGGGATGAGGGATATCTTTGCTGATAATCAGATAGATCTTGGCTGAAAGCAGAAAATGCCATAAAGATGTTTACCAGTGTTTTAATGGACATAAGAAAAACAAAAATCCTCACAACTGGACCAATAAGCAACATCATGATAAACAGAGAAAAGAGAGAAGTTATCAAGGATTTCACTTTACTTAGTTCCACAATCAACAGCCATGGAAGCAGCAGTCAAGAAATTGCACAACATATCGCAGTGGGCAAATCTGCTGCAAAAGACCTCTTAAAATGTTCAAAAGCAAAGATGTCACTCTGAGGACTAAGATGCACCTGACCCAAGACATGGTATTTTCAATCACTTCCATATGCATGGAAAAGCTGGACAATGAATAAGGAAGACTGCAGAAGGACTGATGTCTTTGAATCATGGTATTGGCAATTATGGTAATGAATACACCACGAACGGCCAGAAGACGGAACAAATCTGTCTTGGAAGTAGTATAGCCAGAATGCTCCTTAGAAGCAAGGATGGTGAGTCTGTCTCACACACTTGGGACATGTCGTCAGCAAGGCTCAGTCGCTGCAGAAGGACATCATGCTTGGTAAAGCAGAGGGTCAATGAAAAAGAGGAAGACCCTCAATGAGACGGATCAACACAGTGGCTGCAACAACCAGTGCAAACCCAGCAACAACTGTGACGATGGCACAAGATGGTGCAGTGTTTCATTCTGTCGTACACAGGGTCACTATTAGTTGCAACTGACCTGACAGCACCCAACAACAATCTGCCAAACATTACACACACTGCCTCATTGGTCCTCATAACTGAGGAGACCTTAACTCCATATCTACTCTATGTCTAGCTCTGGGCTAGGGGAGTGGTGTTCATTATGGAATTTTATTCCTCACAATTACCCTTTAAAGTACTTACTGGTATTATGCCCCACTTTACAGATGAGGAAATCAAGCATCAGAAAAGTGAAGCCACTTGTCCAAGAGCACACAATTTAGAAGTGGCAGAGGCAGGGTGAAAGTTCAGGTTGGTCCAGTCCCTAACCAAGTTCTTTCTGCTGAACCATGGATGCGTCCCAGGATCTCTCATGGCTACATCGGCCCGCGGAGCTACAAAGCAGGAATGGGTGAGATGTGAGCAGCAGAGAAGGGCAGAAAGAGCCCTGCCCACACTCTACAGCACCTTCCAGCAGCAACTGAAAGGAAGCCACATTAGGTATTTAAAGGCACAATCACCTGTGTCTAAGGACCATCAACTTCCAAAAAAACCCCAGGACTCAGGAGGTCTGGGTTCTCACCTCCTCTCTGTACCACCTGGGGAACTTTTCCTTTTCCTTCTCTGGGCCTCAGTTTCCCCACCTGATATTCCTTATCACTTTCTGCAAGGCTGAGATGATCTTCCTCTTGCTTAGTGCTCTGACCTCATTTCCCGTCACCCACTTTCTCTACCCACAGTGGACTCCTTTCCATTCCCTAAGCACCCAAACTCACGCTCACCTCAGGGCCTTTGCACTAGCTGTGTCTTCTGCTGGAACACTCTTCCCTCTCAGATTCCCACTGCTTGCTCCTTGTCACCTCCTCAGTGAGCCTTCCCTGCCTACCTTACTTAATGTGATCTCTTAAGCCATCACCCTGTTTTATTTTCATTCCACTTAACACAATCTTAAATTACTTATTTTTAATGGCTTACCTGTTTATTCTCTAACTCCTGCACCCCAGAACATAATTTCATGAGAACAGAACCTTTCTGTCTTGTTCCCTAATACATTCCCAGTACCTAGAATACTATTTGGCACTGAGCAGCTAAGTAAACATTAGCTGAATGAATACCAGAGAAGAAAACCTGGAGTTGGAGGCCAGAGCCCTGGACCCTTAACGTGTGACTTTAGCAAGACACTCTACCTCTTTGAGCCTCAGTTTCCCTCCTTGCCTAATGAGGACATTGGACTAAATGCTCTCCAAGGGCCCTTCCAAAACTGCCAGGCCTGGAATCCACCCAGTCAGTTCAGCTCGACGAGGGAGCTGGCCAGGGTCCTGAGCACCTGCCCTCTATACACCCCCACTCGTGTGTCTGCCCAGCCACCCAGTCATCTCACTCCCCCATTGCAGAAACTGTTAATGAAGTGCGCACTGCTAAATGCAGTTACAATTACGGGGGCTAAGAATAAGGCGCTGACATCAGCCTCGTCAGTTTCCGAGTGAATCAGAAGGGGAGGGGGGAGGAAAGCGAAAGGCGGGGGGGGGGGGCTGGTGCTCCAGGAGCTGTCAAGTGGAAATAGCACAGCGTTAAATATAATCCAGTCCTGGCCTACATTGGGCTGTAGAGGCAGGTGACGGCTTGGCCCTGAGGGCCAGGGCAGACAACTGGATTCTTCAAGGAGGCCATGCAGCTACAGCTGCTGTGGAGTGTGATAGAAACCATCCAGGAACTGATGGCCAGGAAGGGACTGTAGGAGGCTGGGGAGGTGACTAGAGTGGGGTGGCATCCTGATAGGGCCCTTATCACTTGTTGGCTGTGACAACACAAGTATGGCCTCTGGACTTGCTCAGCCCTTTCCTACCCAGGAGCTCATCACCTACCCAGAAGCAGAAGGTGCCCTCTAGAGTCAAACATACCTGCCTCTGAATCCCAGCCAGGCAACCAGGAAAGCCACAGCCACTCCAAGTTGCCTGGCTTTCCCCATCTGCAAAGTGGGTACATCTGGAACAGCAGCTACCCCTTCCGGTTGCCACAGGCATCAGTGAGATCAGGAAAGCACTAGGCATGGAGCCCAGCACCAAGCAATCTTTTTAGTTTTATTTTTCCCACCCTAAGAGATGCGCCGATGAGGATAATTAACCCTTTTTTCCAGATGAGGAAACTGAGGCCCAGGAAGGTCAAGCCAGGTGCAGACTCAGAGTGGAGTCCAATCTAAGCCCAGTTATCTTTCTACTATGGTAAGACAGTGGGGTTGATGTGTAGCCTTGGGGGGCGGGGGTTTGCAGACTATATATAGTGGGAGGAGAGGTTCCCTTTTGAGCATATTCTCCCAAAGTGTTGCCTTTCCAACAATTATTAAAAGATACACTGAATCTATGGTTGTTACAACCATAATGAAAAGATGTTAGAAGAAGCAAAGTAAAAGAATAGGCCCTGAGACAGGAGAAGACAGTCAGTCGGAGGATGAAGACTTTGGGATAGTCTCCCTCTCCTCTAGACCGTCACCCCAGCCCCTCACTCTGCCTCCAGTTAGCTCTGCCACTGGGATTGGAATGGGTGGGGTAGGGAGGTGGGACCTCATTCTCAAAGGAAACAAGGTGGATGGACCCCTCCCGTCCCTTCCCACCAAACAGAACCAGGTGGGCCTCTGGCAGCTGCAAACACCAAGGAAGCTAAAGCCTTCGGTCTGGGAGTTTGTGGGGGAAGGGGTGCCTTAAGGAAGGACAATTTAAGAAAAGAGCTCTCACAGCATCAAGGCAGATACTGGGCCAATGATCTGTATAAAGCAGTTTTGGTCCACACTCTCACTCAACCCTCAGTTTTAAATTACTGAATAACTGGTTCAATTTTTTTTTTTTTTTTTAATCATGCTTCAACTATCTAAATCTAGAGCTTTGCCCACATTCCAAGACAGAAAGGAGACCACAGCACTGGGTGGAAAAGTGGGAGTGGGGCATGGGTGGGTGGAGGAAGGCAGGAAGTTGGCTTCCCCGGGGGTGAGGGTGGGTACACTGTTGTTGTTGTTATGTGCCATGGAGTGGGACCTGACTCATAGTGACCCCTCCTTGGGTTGCTGAGGCAGTAAAACTACAGAAGTAGATTGCCCAACCTTCTTTCCAAGGAGTGGCTGGTGGGTTTGAACCGCCAGCCTTCTGGTTAGCAGTCAAGTGCCTTAGGCACTATGCTACCAGAGCTCCTAAGAGGGTGGGTACAGGGGCTTCAAAGCCCCAACCTCCTGCCCCCCAGTAGCCCTGGTCCAGAAGGATATTGTAAGGCCTCCTCATCACCATCCCCCTCATCCATCCAGCCCCAGCCCCCCTCCAGGGCTAAAGGACTCACTCCCACCATCTCTGGAGAAAAGGGTGGGATAGTAGGACATTTTGTTTCCCAGAAAAGGCTCAGGTCAAATTTCAAGGACGAAAGTTAGCACTTGTTCTGGGAAAGAAAACTCTGCCAAATGGAGTGAAGTGGGGGTGGAGAGGGGGCGGGAAGAGGGAAAGCATTCCAGTGTGGTCACTCTGGGTGCCTGGGGAGGGGGGTGGCTCTCATTCCTCCCGCCAGGATCTGTCTGGCAAGATACGGGTATCTCCATCACAAAACCCAGAAGTAATTCAGACAACTCCCCTCCATCCAAAATTGGGGGTGTGTGGGTGACTACGGTACTAAACTGTGGGTCCCATCCACCATGCCCCCACCCTCAGACTCAGCTTGAATGGGAAGGGGGCGGTACCATCATGGGCTTTCCACCCTAGAGATGTGGCCCGAACCGCTAGGAGAGGGACCGGTAGCCGGCCCATGTTGTCATGGCAACCTCCTCCCTAAGCTGGCTCCAAGCATCCTATGGGCAAATCGGAACTGGCTGCTCCAGCTTCTCCGCCTTTCTCTTGGGCGGGGGGCGGAGGGGTGGGGAGAACTGGATGCTGAAACCACTAGGTCAGGCTCAGGAACACTATCCTCAGTTCCAGACCCCGATGTAACACCCCTCTTGGCATTTGCTAGAAACTGGAGACATCCCCTACTCCCCAGCTGTGCCCCAAAAGCCAAGAGGCAGAGCTGGGACTATGTTGTTGTTGTTGTTGTTATATGCTGTCGAGTCGGACCTGACTCATAGCGACCCCTCCTTGGGTTTTCAAGGCAGATCACTACGGAAGTAGATTGCCCCATCTTCCTTCCAAACTATAATGTGGTACAAATGGAACTGTTCAGGAAGAGCAGTGGAAAGGGGTACCTGGAATGCTCCCCACTCTCTTCTTCAGCATATAAGTCCCCAAAGCCCCACCAGTAAACCACTTCTAAGAGGGAGGGCCCAGCTCCGCCTTAATAATTGTAACAGTGTAAGAACAATTGCCTACAAAAATCATAAAACATTTTGAGATCAGGCTTCCACCCCTCCCCAAACCCACAGATTGTTCTTACAGTCATGCTCAGAACAGCTCTTCCTTGTTAATCAGATAGATACTAGCTAACGTGTATTGAGAGCCTAGCTTGTGCCAGGTACTGTGGTAGGCACTTTGTACAGCATATTAATTAATTATATTATATTTAGCATAATAATTAAGAGTACAGACTCTTAAATCAGATTGCCCAAGTTCAAATCCTACTCCCTTACTTCCTGGCTGAGTGACCTTAAGAGAATTACTTTACTATCTTCGTGCCTCAGTTTTCCCATCTAAAAATGGAGACATTAACAGGATGTTAATTTTATGGGATTGTTATGAAGAATGAATTAAAATAATACATTTAGAGTGCCTAGGAGGGATGTCTAGCACAAGATAACATTTAAAAAATGCTGACCCCAGGCAGTCCATGCTATTACTTTCTTCTGTATACAGGTGAGAAAACTGAGGTCACATACCCAACTCCACTCCACCTGAAACCCTCCCCAATTATAAGCCAATCCCAGCAAGGCTGAGAGATAAAGACACAGTAAGTCCCCAGCTGCATGGCTCTCTGCTTCCTTGTGAAAAGGGGGAAAAGCGACCTAAGAAATGAGCTTAGCATGCATGAGGAAAGATGTTCCTTAGGTTCTAAGCACCTACAATGGCCTGTGCCAATGTCCAGAAAGGGATGGGAGGAAAGGCAGCTGTCTTTGCCACACTAATGTTCAGAGGCTCCAAGCCTAAGGCGGGAGAGTACTCTGCCCCAGTTACAGCTAATGAAAAAGTATCCCTCTCACCTCTCACCTCATTTCTTAGGAAACTATGTGAGGAGCAGTATGTAGACCCTGAAGATGGCTAGGGCTCCATCCAGATGATGGAGAAGATACATTTGACACGAGTAGGAAGCAGGAGCCAAGGGTAGGCCCTGGGTGAACCAAAGGCTCATCAAGCACACCCTTCTGAGATGGAGCCGTCAAGGATAGAGGGACAGTGAGTGGAGGAGGGAAGGGGAAGAGGAAGGCCAAGCAAAGAAAGCCATTTGTGGCAGCCCTCCCAGGAACCTGTGTTCTGTCCAGAATCTGAGAGACCATTCAAATTGATTTTAGAAATTAGTTCACACAGTGGTGCTCTAAAAGAATAAATACAAAAGGCTCATTTAGGTGAGAATTAATGACTCTGAAGAACAAGAGAATTAAGCTCCAAAACAGCATTCCCTACTTCGGATTTTCACCAGACATTATTCTGCCGGAAATGAAACTTGACTTGCTCCCTCCCCCTCTGATCCCTCAGGATGAGCAGAGACAGTGAGCACAAGATGCCCAAACCAAACTCTTGGCTGCCAGCAGCTCCCTAAGGCCTCCTCACCTGGGAACCATTTTCTACACAGGGAGATTTGGGGTTTTTTGTTTTTGTTTTTGTTTTTTAATCTTCTGTCAGAGGGAGGGCTACTGGTTTACTGGAAAGAGAACCAGAAGCCTGACGACTTTGGTCTCAGCTCTGTGCCTGCCTCACTGGCACAGAGTTACCTTGGGTCACACACACACATCCCAACACCTTCAGTTCCCACCCATGCAGGGGCAAGAAGGGGCTAGATGAAGATTTCTAGAGCTCTTCCAAGTGAACCATTTATGAAGTTGAAGAAACCCTTCGGGAAAAAAAAGAAAACATCAGGTGGACCTTTAAAAATATCTGCAATGTTACATGAAGTTATCTGTTCTGAATTAATTGAAATCACAGCAAGATCCCCTGCAGCCTGTGAAATAATCAAGGTTTTTGGCCCATGACACAGAGCATAACTTTACAGAAAAACCAAACCGTATCTGCCTCTAACACTACCAACTCATACCTGGTTCTTGAGACCGAAGCGGCCTACTGAACTTCAGGAGAATGCCCTGGCCGTCAGCTGAGGAGTGGGAGCCGGCTCACCTAGACTGGGGCCCAGAGGGGGTGGTCTTTCAGCCCTCCGGCAGCTGCTCCCTCCCCAGACCCCAGGCCTACCTCATTGCCTCCCCAGTTATGCACCAATGGAGCCACCCTATTCCTCCTCACCTTGCCTTGTTCAAAATTATACTACAACCTCCCTCAGCTAGATGAAGGAGGAAGTTAAGCCTCTGAACCGCAGTTGCCTTTTCTGTACTATAGGAATCAGGACTGGCTCTAATGTTATGAACCCCCATTCGTTCACCTGACCAACAAATTCTTCTAGAAACCTTCTTCCCTTTCCCCCATCACTCACCTATCACCCACTGCCCCATTCCCTTGGTTAACCTGGGTAGCCCGGTTAATCAGACAATGGTCCCTGCAGGCAGGGAGTCTTAACCTAGGCTCATGAACTCCCTAAAACTGTAGGCAAAATTGTGTGGATGGTGGATACTGGCACTCCTTTTGGAGAGAGAATCCATATTTTCATCAGATTCTCAAAAGTGTCTGTGAAACCATCTTGCCCCTCCCCCTACAATACCCCTCTCCATCGTACCGCTCACTGAATTCAAATACTCTCAAGTTTTCAGTTTACAGAACAGTTTTAACTCCACCCTCACTATGCAGACCTTTGTGTACGAGGTGCTGTCGCCCCCACTTTACAGATGAGGAAACTGAGGCTTGGGGATGGCACGACTTGCCCAAGGTCACAGCTAACAGAGAACCAAACTGGACTCTGATTCTGACTACAAATCTGACATTCTTTGGGGAACTCTCATCCAAGCCCTCTAGCTTCCCCACCTGTAGGAGAACTCTTGTTCTCACCCCAAAACCAGACCTGAACACTGTTTCCCTCTTCTAGCTGGTCCCGGAGTCCCCAAAGAGCAGGTTTCCTTTGGTTTCCCCTGCCTTCAGGCTCTGGCAGAGGTAACATGCGGGCCTGGGAACAGGAAGTTTGACCATTGGACGGTGGTCGAGTTCAGGCCACTCACAAGAGATACTCCAGAGACAAGAGTACCCAGGGGCAGGGACGCAGCCTGAAGGGTGAGAAAGTACAGACAGGGGCCTCCCTACGCCTCTATCTGGGAGGAGCGGCTAGAACCGAGAGGAAAGGCTGCTACATGGCAGTCTGATTGAAAAAAAAAACAACTCAGTCCAAAGCCCCAGCCTATGGGGTAAGGAAAGGAAGGACAAATGGGGACGTTCAAGGCCTTGGACGTGGGAGGCGGGGGTCTTGGGCACCGAGCCTCTGATGCAGCCAAGACAAAGATGGAGAGATGAGGTTTGCGCGCCACCCCCAATGGCGGGGGGCGCGCCGGAGCCCCAGGGGTGGGGCGGCCAAAACCCCAACGATTGGGCAGTGAGCACGGACTGGAGCCTCGGGGAGGGTGGTAGGTCAGATCTAGGGACAAGGCAGGGGGCAGGCATCCTGTGGGCGCAGGTGAGTAGGGAGAGCTGGCACCAAAGGGCCCACCTGCGAGCAAGGGGAGGATGCAGATGATCTAGGGGTCCCAGGTGGTGCGGAGGGCAGAACAGACCGCAACCTAGAGACACCAGGGTGCCATGGGCTGGCGAGGAGACCCTGGGGGCGCATCCCCAAGCGGAGCTGGGAGGTGGAGAGCAGCGCGTGGCCAGCTGCGAGGGCGCAGCAAGTCGAGGAGGGGGCCTCGGGCTCTGCACCCCGGGACACTCCCCCGGGATCGGGGGTCGGGCCGCGCGCTTACCCGCGTCCTCGTCGTCGAAGGAGTTCATGCACGGGAAGTAGATGGCGAGCGCCTCGAAGGAGGCGGACAGGCTGAGGCGGCTCTGCGAGCGCTCCATGCCGGCGCCGGCGCCCGGCGCCTCCGCCGCCGCCGCGGCGGGCGGCTTGGGCAGCTTGGCC
>NW_006921636.1:12291230-12293642 GCF_000298275.1 Orycteropus afer afer | reverse complement strand
AGGGAGGAGGAGGAATAGGGCGACGCTGTTTGCGCCCCGGGCCTGTGGGGTTCCACCCCGCCAAGTCCTCTGCTGCCAGCCCCCACACTCCATCCTCAGACTCGCCCAGCATACAGGCGTCTAGTCACCGATGGAGACAGGCCTCACTCAGAGACACAGACACGCTCAGAAGGGACGCATTCGGAGCGACTGGCACAGATCCCTAGGTATTCAGCCATCCACACAGAGAGGTGCTCAGATTCACACTTGAACCCATAGAGAAGCTCAAACAGGCACCCACATGCATACAGTCACTGCAAGATCCACCACAGGCACCTCAGACACACAGACACCCTCAGACTCACAGACCATCGAACAGGTACAACCAGAGTCAGTCTCATAGACCCCTGGACAAACAAATCCACAGATGCGCAGAGACGATAGAGACCCTCGGTCTCACACTGAGACATTTAAGTACATACACCCGCTTGACAAGCTCAACCTCACAGAGACCTGCAGACACCCATAGCACTCAGCTTTCTCACAGAGACCCTCAGGTCCCACACAGACCCACCGAGAATTGCAGGCAGGCACACACTGTCATGTCGCACACTTACAGACACTCTGAAAGATACATCAGTGATTCACAGACCCTCATACACTCAGATGAACACCCTCTCAGACCCTCCCACGAGCACAGACAGAGGTGTTCAGCTCAGAATCACCCGCTGGCGTCAGGACCCTAAGCACTGACCGACACACACAAACATTCAAACTCACACATACAAACCCTCTGACAAGTGCACCCACAGACACCCTCAGACTCACACAGAGGCACTCAGATACACTCAGATGAACACACTCTCTCAGCCCACAGAATACAGTGTGGTTGTTTTACACCACGAAGTTTGGGGGTAATATTTTATGCCACAATGAAACAGTGATGTTGAGCAAGTGAACTCACCTCTTCTGAGCCTCAGTTTCTTTTGTTGTAAAATGGGAGTGATACGTCATCATGTGAGTGTCATCACTGAATGAATTAATAAGTGTGGAGTCCTTAGGACAGTGCCCAAGGGAGACACAGTAAGTAGTGAGCGGCTGTATTAAAAAATTCTCAGAGGCAGATATCCAGAGCCGGAAGGAATCTGAAAGATTACCCAACTCCGACTCAATGGCAGTGGAGTGAGTTCATCTGGGAGAGAGGGAAACTGAAGGCCAGAAACTGCAAGGGACTACCTAAAGCCACATAGTACAAGGGAACAGAGCTATTGCCAAATGAAGACATTCTGACCTGGACCAGTGCTCTTCCTACTGTACGCCAGGCTGCCTGCTCACCTGGGAGTGGGAGGTGGAGGGAGGTCCCTGGGGCTAATGCAGATGAGGCTGCCGGTATAGAAGCAGAAAGACGCCCAACAGAAGCAGTCAGCCTCTGGCCAACCATATAGGCAATGGACTTCCTGATGAGAATTCATCCTTCTTGGTTGACTGATGTCTAAAATTCTACCATTAGGGCTTGGATGTGTAAGCTTAAATTGGGGTATGTACTTTCCCCATGGAAGATGTAAGTTGTACTTGCACCTGAGTATGAATAATGTGTCCTAAGCTCAAGTTTGACAGTGAGGGGTTGCTTGAAACTGTGGATGGGGGAGTGGTACATCCAGAAGAAGGATAGGAGAAACTGGAGACAACTTCCATTTGGGACTCACAGCCCACTAAGGTAGAGGATGCCAAAGGCCAAGTCATCCAATAGCGTGGAGTTGAAGGAATATGGCCTGATTAAGTTCAAATATCTGTCCTTATTCTAGCAGTGTGACCTTTGGCAAGTCTCTTGGGGTTCTCAAAGAAAATGGGGATAATTAATGTTCATTTTGCAAAGTCAAGCTAAAGATTAGATGTATACAGATAGAGTACTTGGCGTATTTGATTTTTTCCATTACTATCCAGTCTATTCCAATTCACAGCAACCCTGCAGGACAGAGTAGACCTGCCCCATAGCGTTTCCAAGGCTGTAATCTATACACTCCAACATAAAACAAAAATCCTCATAACTGGACCAATGAGCAGCATCATGACAAATGGGGAGAAGATAGAACTTGTCAGAGATTTCATATTGTTTCCACAATCAACACCAATGGAAGCAGCAGTCAAGACATCAGACATGTATTGCACTGGGTAAATCTACTGCAAAAGACCTTTTTAAAGTGCTGAAGAGCAAAGATGTCTTTTTGAAAACTAAAGTGAGCTTAACCCAAGCCAGGATGTTTTCAATCGCCTCATATGCATGTGAAAACTGAACAATGAATAAGCATGACTGAAGAAGAGTTGATGCTTTTGAGTTGCGGTGTTGATGAAGAATACTGAAAGTACCATGGACCACCAGAAGAACTAACAAATCTGTCCTAGAGGAAGTGCAGCCAGAATGCTCCTTGGAAG
>NW_006921636.1:12287460-12291055 GCF_000298275.1 Orycteropus afer afer | reverse complement strand
GTGAGGCTGACACAGGACCAGGCAGTGTTTCATTCTGCTGTGCGCAGGGTCGCTATGAATCAGAGACGACTCAATGACACCTAACAACAACAGAAATAGGAGCTCTGGTAACGGTTAGAACCCACTAGTGGCTCCCCAGGAGGAAGACCCGGTGATCTGCTCCCATGTAGATGACAGCCCAGGAGAACTTCTGGGACAGTCCTGCTTTGTCACGTGGGGTCACTGTGAATCGAAAAAAAACACACGACAACGTAGATAAACTTCATAGTATGACTAAACCACACGTGTACATGAGTATGCACACGTGTGTACCTGTGTGCACACGCAAGTGTGTCTCTCTGTGCCTGTATGTGTGTAGAAATCCAACCCAGCCTGAGAGGAGTGAGAAGGCTTCCCTGGGGAAGTGATGTTTTGGGCTGAAAATGGCACCTACTTTGTGCTTGACACTGTTTCTTGGCCCTGAGAGTATATCAGTAAGTAAGAAAAATTCAGTGCCTTCAGATTTGCGTTTTAAATCATTCCTTCAGGCTGCTCTGGGGAGAATGGGTTCGGGTGAGTTCAGAGTGTTGCCTTCCCCCTTCTCATTAGACAAGCCCTGATTAGAACCCAAAAGTCATTGATTGTTATTAAAATGGGAAAGAGCAGAGGAGGCTTCAAAAGAGTGTCCCAGGGACAGGTGAGGTGGAGAGGGGTGGGGGACTTCGGGTCCCCAAACCAGATGGAAGGCTGCAGTAGAGACTGAGTGAGAGGTAACCTGGGCTGAGGAGAGAGCAGGGAGGGCTGGGCCTGATACGTTTCAGAGAAAACTTGTGCTTGATACTGTTTCTTGGCCCTGAAGGTATATCAGTAAGTAAGAAAGGGTGGTCTGGGTAGGGCTAAGGAAGGAATTCTGAACCTCAAGAGAAAACAGCGCATGCGAATGAGCCCTTCCTCTTCAAGCACACCTGCTCTAAGTTGAAGCAGTGCAGGAAGTGGACCCTCAATCTGCAGACTAAGCGCAAGACCCAAATGAGTGCTTGTCACCTGGAGGGAGTGCAAAATCACTGGCATATAGCTAAAGCTAGCGTTGGACCTGCAGTGAAGGTGGCTGCTCTGTCTGAAATAGGAAGACGGACCTTGTCTTTGTTCTGCCTGCTGAGGTAGGGGTGTGTGTGTGTGTGTGTGTGAGAGAGAGAGAGAGACATCTGTTTATCTGTGTCTTTGAATAGGTGAGCATTTCTGTGTATCTATGTCCTTGACTGTGTGATGATGACCTTGTCTGTGTGTGTCCTTGCGATGTGTGTGTCCAGCCTGGCTTTAAATGCAACATGCATCTTTGCCTTGTCCTTGTCTCTGTGTGCACATCACCTATGTGTTCTCATCTATGTATGTGTCTTTGTCTGCTCAAGTGGAAGTGTGTTTGTGTCTTCTATTTTTAGTGTGTCCTTTTCTGTATCTACCTTATCTCTAAGTATATTAGTAACTCTGTGTAAAACTGGATTGTGTTGTCTATACTGGTGTATCAATGTAAAATTTCAGTTCTTGTCTGCATGTGTCTGTATGCCTTTGCACCCTGACTCAGTGTGAATGCATCCTGGACTGGGTGTGAATGTCTGCAGTGTGTGACTTTGTTCTTGTCTGTGTCCACATAGACTGATAGCTTGAGAGGAGACCCTTGTATTTTTTTGGATTAATCTCTGCCTTCTAGTGATTAATACAGGACTTGGAGCTAATGGGAAGAAAGATAACAAGATCTTTTATAAACTCCAAATGCTCTAACTGACTATCTATCCATTAATGTATTCTTCCATCCGTCCATCCGTCTCAAGCACACCATATTTACTAGCTATGTAGTTCTCTCTCTTACAAATTACTAAATTTCTCTATGTCTCGATTTTTTCATCTATAAAATGAGGATGATTTCCTGCTTGATGGGGCTTACCAAAAAACAAAAAAGCAAACTCACTGTCATGGAGTCGGTTCTGACTCATAGCGACCTTCCTTGGGTTTCCAAGGCAGTATCACTACGGAAGTAGATTGCCCAATCTTCCTTCCAAGGAGTAGCTGGTGGGTTTCAACCACCAGCCTTCTGGTTAGCAGTCAAATGCCTTAGGCATTATGCCGCCAGAGCTCCCTGATGAGGCTTGGAGGGGATTAAATGAAATATTCAATATAAAACACTTAGTATGCTATGTGGCACATAGCAAGTGCTTGTTATATCAACTATCATTATCATAAGCATTATGTTTGTCATTGTTACTACATTTCAGCAAATTCTCATTCATACCCACACATGCATACACAGTAAGGTTCTGCCCATAGTTTAAGCCATTAAGTTTCTCTGCCACCATTGTCCTTTGTGACCTTGGGTAAAGCTATGCCCTCTCTGGACCCATGGAATGGGCAAAACATCCTTGCCCTATCTCTTTTATGGAGATGCTGAGTGCACCTGCACTTTAGAAATTTAAAGAGCTGTGTACAGTTATGTAGTAGCCAGTTGACAGTCCAAAGCCTCACAATGGAAGGATCATGTCCTAGGTCATCTGGAAAGTCAAGGAGAGTTGGGGCAGAGCCAGGAGTAGTTCCAAGTGCAGTGCTCAGCCCGCTGCCTCCTGCTGCCTCTCTCCTGTCATTTCCAGTCTCTGTCTTCCCTGTCTTCACTCTGAGAAAGTACTTAATGTGTTCTGGTAGCAGGGAGATAGTGTATGTGTTGTGGGGGGATGGGAGGGAAAAGGAGCATTAACACACTGTCTTCACATCTCCATGAGTAGTATCTTCACTTACTATTGGGTGAGTAAATGAACCCAGTGCTGTTGAGTTAATACTGGCTTACAGCGACCCTCTGGTGTTGCTAACCAGAAGGCTGGCGATTCAAACACCTTAGCCACTCCTCGGAAGAAGATTGGGCAACCTACTTCTGTAGACATACCACCTTGGAAACCCAAGAAGGGGTTACTATGAGTCAAATCGACTCAACTCGATGGCAATGAGTTTGTTTTTTGTTTTGTTTTGTTTTGTTGATATGACAGAGTAGAACTTTCCCGTGGAGTTTCCAAGGCTATAAACCTTTACTCCCTCAGAACGGCTGATAGGATTGAACCACCAACCTTTGGTTATCAGACAAGCACTTAACCACTGTCCCATCAGGGCTCTTTGATGAGTAAATAGTTATGGTTTAAAAAAAAAAAAAAAAGCTGTCTAAGGGTTGTGATTTCTGCCCCAATCAACCACAACTGAGGACTGGAAGCCTGGATTAAGACCTACTCTGCCACAAGTTTGCGGTGTGATCACAAGGAAGCCATTCTCTCCCTTAGGGCCTCAGTTTCCCCATATATAAAAAGAGAGGTGGCATTGGATGATGCTAAAGACCCTCCCAGTTAAGTCTAATTTGGTTGGAGTGCTACTTCTATTTCTGTGACTGACTTCCTTAGGTTAGATTGTCATGGCTTAGAATCTGAACTTCAAAAGTCACTGGCTGTGTGACATTGGGAAAGTCACTTCACCTTGCTGTTGTTGTTGTTGTTGTTAAGTGTCGTCGAGTCGTTTCTGACTCATAGCGACCCCATGCACAGCAGAACGAAACACTACCAGATCCCGCACCAGCCCCACAATCCCT
>NW_006921636.1:12276909-12286357 GCF_000298275.1 Orycteropus afer afer | reverse complement strand
ATAGAGACCCCTCCTTGGGTTTCCAAGGCAGTATCACTATGGAAGTAGATTGCCCCATCTTCCTTTCGAGGAGTGGCTGGTGGGTTTGAACTGCCGACCTTCTGGTTAGCAGTCAAGTGCCTTAGGCACTATGCTACCAGAGCTCCTCCTTTCAACACTAGTGGACCTGTTTTCCCTGGGAGATCTCCGTGTGTCTTGGCATCAATCTTCCCTGGGTCTAGGAGGTCCTAATTGCCTGCTTTATGCCTGGCTCTTCTTTCTTGATAATACTGAGCTCCCTCAATCTCTGCTCCCTTGTTTAATCTCTTTTATATCTCAAGAGAGATTGACTCAAAGTCAACCTAATCCTGTAGATTGTATCCTGCCTCATTAAGATAACTGCCTCTAATCTGCTTTATTGAGATCATAGAGGTTAGGATTTACAACACATAGGATAATTACATCACATCACAAAATGGAGGATAACTACATAATATTGAGAATCATCGCCTAGCCAAGTTGATAGGTATTTTGGGGGACACAGTTCAATCCATAAGAGTCAACATAAAACCTAATCCTTGCTACTGAATTCATGCAGAATCATGGGCTAATGTGTGACCCCCATCCAAATAACCTAAGAGTATTATGATTAATTAATAAAGACTGAGTATCTGGGATGATCAGGAAAGCCTGGTCGATAGGAAGGATTGTTTTATTTTATTTTTGTTACTGTTGTTAAGAATAAACAGAGCTGGCACTCTGAATTTGGATTTCTAGTCTTCTAAACTGTGACAGAACAAATTTCTCTTTGTTAAAGCCATCCACTTGTGGATGGACATGCACCAATCTAACAATTTTTACATGTACAATTCGGTGACATTGAATCCATTCATCAAGTTTTGCAACCACTCTCACGATGCTTTACCAAGTTATTCCACCCCATTAACATAAACTCACTGCCCTCTAAGTTTCCTACCTAATCTCTTGAGTTGCTGGTATACCCTTGATCCCATACAGATAGATCATACGAAAACACAGTACTCAAGACAGACATTCCTTACTGTTGTCGTTGTCAGGTGTCGCTGAGTCAGCTCTGACTTATAGGGACCCTGTGTACACAGAATGAAACACTGCCTCATCCTACACCATCTTCACAATCATTGCTGTGTTTGAGCCACTGTGTCAGCCCATCTTTTGAAGGCCATCCTCTTTCTCACTGACCCTCTACTTCACCAAGCATGATGTCCTTCTCAAGCAACTCGTCTCTCCCGACAACATGTCCAAAGGATACAAGATAAAATCTAAATCTCACCATCCTTCCTTCTAAGGAGCATTCTAGCTATACTTCTTCCAAGACAGATTTGTTCATTCTTCTGCCAGTCCATGGTAAATTCAATATTCTTCACCAACATCATAATTCAAAAACATCAATTCCTTAGTCTTCATTATTCATTGTCCAGCTTTTGCATGCATATGGGGTAACTGAAAATACCATGGTTTGGGTCAGGTGCACCTTAGTCCTCAAGGTGACATCTTTGCTTTTGAACACTTGAAGAGTTCTTTTATAGCAGGTTTGCCCAATGCAATATGTTGTTTGATTTCTTGACTGCTGCTTCCATGGGCATTGATTGTGCATCCAAGTAAAATGAAATCCTTAAAAACTTCCATCTTTTCTCCATTTATCATGATGTTGCTTATTGGTCCAGTTGTGAGGATTTTTATTTTCTTTATTTTGGGATGAGATCCATACTAAAGGCTGTTGTCTTTGATCTTCATCAGTAAGTGCTTTAGGTCATCTTCCCTTTCAGCAAGCAAGGTTGTTCCATTTGCATATCACAAGTTGTTAATGAGTTTTCCTCTAGTTTTGATGCCACATTCTTCTTCATGTAGACCAGCCTCCCAGAGTATTTGCTCAGCACACAGACTGAATAAGTATTTTACCCCTTTGATCAGGAAGGAATACAACCCTGATGCATATCTTTCCTGATTTTAAACCATGCAGTATCCCCTTGTTCTATTTGAATGACTGCCTCTCAGTCTATGTACAGGTTCCTTGTTAAATGTTTTGTAATTTCCATTCTTCACAGTGTTATCCATAATTTGCTATGATCCACACAGTCAAATGCCTTGCACAGTCAATAAAATACAGGTAGATATCATTCTGGTATTCTCTTCTTTCAGCCAAGATCCATTTGATATCAGCAATAATATCCCTCATCCTCTTCTGAGTCCAGCTTGAAATTCTAGCAATTTCCTGTTGATGTACTGCTGTAACAGTTTTTGAATTACAATTTTCACATTCTGTTGGATCTCTTTGCTTTGAAATGGGCATAAATATGGATCTCTTCCAGTCAGTTGGCAAGGTTCCTAGCTGTCTTCCAAATTTTTTGGCATAAACAAGTGAGTGCTTCCAGCATTCCATCTGTTTGTTGAAACATCTCAATGGTATTCCTTCAATTCCTGAAGCCTTGCTTTTTCCCCCAATGCAGCTTGGACGTCTTCCTTCAATACCATCAATTTTATTCATTTATTTAATTGTGCTTTAGGTGCAAGTTTACAGAGCAGAGTTTGTTTTACATTCAACGTTGCATGTACTTTTAGTTTCACTCCCCATTTACCATTCCCAACCCTAACCCAGTCAGTCTCTTCCCCTCCCTGCCCAGTAACTCCCCATGCCCCCATGCCCCTCATAGTTATGCACTCCTGTATGTCCTGCATTTCCTCCATGTAAATGTTGCTCCTCTGGTGCCCCATGGTAAACTGCTCCCAGGGATGCATTTCCATAGAGTATGTGAGTGCATCACCCTGGGTTGAGTGGTCTGCATGTACATCTTATTTACTATTGGGCTGAGAGCCAGCCCCTGGGAGTGAGTTTTATTCCAGGCCCAGAATGTATCCCAGGGCCATAGTATTGGGGGTCTCACCAGACTCCCTCTGACCAGTAATTCTGATCATTATTGAGTTTTTGAATTTTGTTCCACATTTTTCCTCCCACTCTATCCAGGATCTCCAGATCTGATCCTTTCCTGAGTAGTTGGCATTGGTAGTTGGGCACCATCTAGTTCTTCTGGTCTTGAGGGCCATCGTGTCCTAGGGCTGATTGCCTCCAAATGCCCTTGGTTGTTTTTTTTGTGTGTGTATGTGTGCTCTTCTTTGCTTCTGACAATAGAAGACCATTAGCTGCATCTTAGATGGCCACTTGAAATTTTTTAAGACCCCAGTCACTACTCACCAATGTAGGATAAGGAACAAGACTTTCATGTATTTTTTTGGGCCAATTGAGTCTGGTGTCCCCCAGTACTATGGTCCTGAGTTGGTAGATCTGTTGGATCTCTCTCACAGTGCCTGGGTGTCTGTGAGGGATTACTCTATGTTTGTCTTCTGTTGTTTCTGTAAGGATTGCAGGTATTTTATATCACTGATATCTGTGTGTGCAAGATTAGCCTCTGCTGAATCTATCCTTGGTCTAGAGTATACTCCTGTTCACTGACCCCCATCTGATTTTTTCAGATGTTTATATGTTTATCTGTAGCCTGGTGTTTGGTGTTAGTGGTGATACAGTATTGTGGATATACTGTCAGTTCTTGATCACATGCTACCTCCTGAAATGGTTGAATGTTGACCAATTCTTTTTGATACAGTGACTCTGTATATTTCTTCCATCTTCTGTGGATGCTTCCTATGTCATCCGATATTCAAGGAATTCAAATGTTTTTTTACTAGTTAAACTAAACTATTGTTTGGTTTTAAGAAGACTTCAGAGGGTATTTTTGGTTTAAGATTTAAACCTTATCCTGAGGCAATACTTTCAGGGGTTCATCCATACTGCATGGCTCCAGGAAGTCAGGAGTCCATGAGAATTTGAAATTCTGTTCATTTGATCAAGATTCTTCTATAGGATCTTTGATTAAAATGATCAGTAATGGTAGCCAGGCACCATCCAGTTCTTCCGGGCTCATGGTCAAGTGGGCAGTTGTTCATGGAGGCAGTTGGCCACACATTCCATTTCCTCCTCCTGTTCCTGACTCTCCTTCCCTGCTTGTTCTGGGTGAAAAGGGACCAGTCATTGTGCCTTGGCTAGCCACTGCAAGTTCTTAAGATTGAACTGGAAGGGTTTTTGGACTGAACTTTTTAGAATTCATCTGGGCCTCATTTACAGTATCTTTTCCAAGACTGATGCCTTCCCTCCAGGCACTTCACAACCCATAAGATACAGGAGAAATGAGCAAAAAGAGAGCTTTTGGTGCCAAATAAATGATGCTAAATGCACAGACTCTAATTTCATCTCCATGTGGAATTGTTTGCACTTGAGAAGAACCTGGATACTTCTTCAACTTCTTGTCGTCTCCATCTCCAAGGACTCATCCTAACCTGATTCCAAGCAAATGGGCCATCTTCCCCTGCTGTGCTGTGTTCCCTTACTTAACTATGGCATTCTTGTCCCCTTGAGCCTCAGTTTCTCCATCTCTACAAAAGGGTCAGTTGCCAAACTGCTATCTGATCCATGATCTCACTTCATTCTCGCAGTAATCATTACTGATTAAAAAAGGGGCTGACACATAACAGGAGCAAGTCTACTCACTTGGGATCGGAGTAACATTGGCTTCATAGCATGAGTTGGGAAGTGCTTCCTTTCCCTTTATTTTCTGAAAACATTTCTGTAGAATTGATGTTATTTCTCTCTTAACTATTTGACAAAATTCAGCAGCATAGCTATCTAGACGTGGTGTTTTCTCTATAGAATGTTCTCAATTATGAATTCAATTTATTTAGTAGGTAAAAGGCTATTCAGCTTTTCTATTTCTTTTTGTTTGTTTTGGTATTGTGTGTCTTTCAAGGAATTTGTCCATTTCATCTAAACTGCCAAATTTATTGCCATACAATTGTTCATAATACTCTCTTATTATCCTTTTAACACCTGTAGGATCTGTAATGGTGCCCTCTTCTTCATTCCCAATATTGATGGCCTGTGGTTTCTATCTTCTTTATTTGATCAGTTTTTTGTTCTTTTCAAAGAGCCAACTTTTGGTTTCATCATTTTTCCCCCCTTTTGTCTGTTTCTATCTTACTGGAGCCCACTCATGTGGATTGGTGGGCAATGGGGCTTTGGGGACAACATACACTTTGGGAATTAAAGACCTGCCTGAAAATAAGAAAGAACAGTCACACTTTCAGGTCCTAGATGTTCTGCTCCAAAGTGAGGTGGAGAGCATTGGTGGTATAGCGGTGAGTACAGTTGCCTTCCAAGGTGAGGTGGAGAGGTTTCTCAGCCCAAGCAAAAGAAAGCAGTCTATGGGAAAAATGGGGTTAAGTTGAATTTTGAACTGAAAAGTAGTTTTGTTTTGTTTTTTGTTTTGGAAATAGATAGTGATAATAGCTGCACTTTATGATGAATGTGATTAATATTATGGAATTGGGTGTGTGAAAATAGATGAAATGGCAAATATTTTGTTTCATATATACATATATATATATATTTTTTTTTTTTCTTTTAACCACAATTTTTAAAAAGTCATGTTAAATGCTTTCTGGAATAAAGTGTGCTATAAATGAATAAGCCCATACAAAATAGTAAGTGTTCAAGGAAAGGTAGACATTTATGAATGTAAAAGTTTTAAATAATTACTGTGTTAAAAATATTCAAGCAATAAGGGGAATATAAAGATCAAGGAAATGCCCTCAAATGACTAACTTGTGGCTATACCTGTGGAAACACCGTGCAGATATACAATAATTGCAGGACCCTAGAAGCCACTGACCAATGTGACATGAGTAAAATTAGGGGGAAGGGGCCAGGAACTACTCAAAGGTGCCCTTACTCTTGAAAAATAAACACCCAGAGAGAAACATCACCTTTCCATTGCTGGACGTACACTTATTGTGACCAGGAGGGAAGCTAAACGAGGACACAGCTGATACACTGGGTGGTAGAGCAGGCAAAAAGAAAGAACCTAGATCCTTAATTATGTCACTGAGCCACGGAATTAACCAACCCTAGAGCTGCCCTACTTAGTGGCTTAGTTTAATTGTTAGTATATACATGTCCCTTAAGGAGCTCTGGTGGTGTAGTGCCTAAGGCATTTGACTGCTAATCACAAGGTTGGTAATTCAAACCCACCAGCCACTTCATGGAAGGAAGGGTGGGCAATCTACTTCTGTAAAGATTTATCTTGGAAACACAATGGGGGTCACTATGAGTCAGAATCAACTCAGTGGCATTGGTTTGGTTTGGTATGTATATGTCCCTTATTGTTTACTACATTTTCCTTTGGTTTTTTGTTTGTTTGTCACCAAAAGTATCCTCATAGATATACCTAACCATATTTCCTGCTCATGACCTCTTTCATATTTCCCTAAATTCTTTTAATAAAATCCCCCCCTTGTTTTATTTCTTGAAATCATATAGCCCCAGAGTCAGCCAGAGCATTTCCAAGAGACATACAAGTGCAGATTTAAAGGTAGATGTTTTTGTTTCTGGTTCATGGATGAAAGAGGCAGGCAGGAGGAAGGAATGTAGGTGCAAACTGTGTACCACAGGAGCATACAGGAGAGGGGAGAAGCAACAATAGCCATCACCTCAGCCTTGAACTTCTAAACCAGGCTGGTCTGGTTTACATGCTTTATAGAGCCCTTGGAAATATTTAGTGAGCACCTACTTTGTGTTAGGTACTGCTCTAGGTCCTAGGAAGTATATAAAATAGTGTTCGATGAGACAAAAATCCCTGTCCTCATGAAGCTGATATTCTAGTGGGAAGAGACAAATAACAAAGAAGATAAATAAGTAAAACATATACTGTACTAGATGGTGAAAAGTGCTGTGGTAAAAATATAAAGCAGAGAAGGGGAATCAGGAATGTCCAGAAAGGGGCTTACACTGTTGTGCAGGCTGGCCAAGGAAGGTGTCATGAGAAGGTGACGATTCAGGAAAGACATAAAGGAATGATTCATGCAGCTTTGTGGAGAAAGAGACTTAACAGGCAGAGGGAACAGTGAGTGCAAAAGCACTGAGCTGGTAAGCATGCTAGTTGTATTGGAGAAATGCCAAGGAGCCAGTGTGGTGGGCTTGGATGAAGGGAAGGGAAGATGGTTACATGATATCAGAGAGGTAATGATGAGGAGGAATGGGAAGATGATATAGGCCTTCTTGATTCTTGCAGTATTTGCGTGTCGCAAGTATTATTTTGTTGTTGTTCACTTCCACAGAGTTAGCTCCAACTTGTGGCAACCTTCTGTACAATGTAATAAAACATTGCCCAAACCTGCACCATCTTTATGGGCACTGGGATGCTTGAGGCTGTTGTTGTAGCTATTGTGTAGTGAATTCCACACTAGGGAGCTCATTTTCCAGCACTATATTGGACAAGGTTCTGTTGTGATCCACAGGATTTTCATTGACTAATATTTGAAAGTTGTTTGTTTTTGTTCTTGCTTCCTGTTCTTTCTTTCTCTGTTTGCTTTTTAATGGTGATAGTTACAGAGTATGGTGAAAGGGCTCTCTTAAGCACAGCTGGTAGTTCTGTGAATTGGCACAGATTTTCTGGAGGGCAATTCAGCAGACTATCAAAAACCCTAAAGACACACACTCTCTTTGATCCAGCAAGCCTACTTCTAGGAATTTTTCCTAAGGAAATAATTAGAAATGAACACAAAGATGAATAATACCAGCTTAACATTTACAGGCTGTTCTCTCTGTGATAGGCAATACGCTAAGTGCCTTACACTCAACTCGCTCACCTTACCCTTACAGCAACATACGATGAGATGGGTATGATCACGTCCATTTTCAGATGGGAAAACTCAGGCTCAAAGAGGTGTTATAAGTTGCCTAAATTCATGCAAGTAGCAGCCTGGGACTCAATCCCTGATCTTATTACTCCAAAACCATGTTCTGAATCATCTTGTTATACCACCCTCTGGAAAACTGGGTGTAAAAAGATGTTCCATGTAGCACTTCATAATAGCAAAAATTCAGAAAAAAATCAAATGTGCAACAATTGAGTAGATCAATAAATCACGCAGAATGAAGTGATAGAATATTATGTAGCCACTAAGAATCAGTTTTGAAAGAATAATGACATGGGGAAATATCCATGAGCTCTGGTAGCATAGTGCCTAAGGCACTTGACTGCTCACCAGAAGGCTGGCGGTTCAAACCCACCAGCCACTCCTCGGAAGGAAGGTTGGGCAATCCTACTTCCGTAGTGATACTGCCTCGGAAACCCAAGGAGGGGTCGCTATGAGTCGGGGCCGACTCGACGGCAAATAACAGCAATAACATTAAGGGACAAAAACATGATGTAAAACAGAACTACATTCCATTTTAATTTTTAAAATGCATATATGTCATTTATATGAAGTTTGAAAATAAGGAGCACTGGTAGCATAGTTTAAAAATAGGAAAAACTAATCTAATCTATGGTGATAAAGGTCAGAGGGAAGGTGTTGGTTGGAAAGCCTGGTGGGATACTGGAAATATTCTATCTCTTGGTCTGGTTTATGCTCACATCAGTGTATGTTGTTGTTAGGTGCCGTCAACTCAGTTACAACTCATATAACCCTGTGTACAACAGAAAGAAAGAAAGAGCCACTGCCTGGTCTTGCACATCTCACAACTCTTGCTGAGTTTGAGCCCACTGTTGAAGCCACTGTGCCAATTCATCTTGTTGAGGTGTCTTCCTCTTTTTCCGCTGACCGTCTGCTTTACAAACATGATGCTGTTCTCCAGGGACTGATCCTTCCTAATACCGTGTCCAAAGTGTGTGAAATGAGGTCTCACCATGACCACTTCTAAGGAGCATTCTTGCTGTACTTCCTCCAAGACCGATTGGTTTGTTCTTCTGGCAGTCCATAGTATATTCAGTATTCTTCACCAGCACTTTAATTCAAAGGCATCAATTCTTCTTCAGTCTTCCTTATTCTTTGTCTAGCTTTTGCATGCAGATGAGGCAATTGGAAGTATGGCTTGAGTCAGGCACACCTTAGTCCTCAAAGTGACATCTTTGCTTTTGAATACTTTAAGGAGGTCTTTTGCAGTAGATTTGCCCAATGCAATAAATATATCCTTTGATTTCTTGACTGCTGCTTCCATGGGCACTGATTGTGGATCCAAGTAAAATGAAATCCTTGAGAATTTCAATATTATCTACATTTATCATGATGCATTAATGGTCCAGTTGTGAGGATTTTGGTTTTCCTCGTTTTGCAATATGATCCATATTGAAGGCTGTACACATATGTAAAAATTAATCTAGTTGTACACTTAAAATTTGTGTGCTTTATGTAAGTTCATAAAAGTTATATGCCAGGAGTTCCGGCAAGATGGCGGACTAGGCACAAGGACTGCACAGACGCTCTTCAACAAAGAAAAGGGAAACCAATGAACACAGACACAGAAGATAATCTTGGACCCCTGAGCCTTGAAGGGAAGGATACAAAAGTGGACTAAACCCCAACTAGCAGAAGAATTTGC
>NW_006921636.1:12258968-12272577 GCF_000298275.1 Orycteropus afer afer | reverse complement strand
TTAAAGAAAAAAAAAGTCCTGAAGGAAAAAACAGAAAAATTATAGCAGTGATTATAAAGTATAATTTTAATTTTATACTTTTCTGTGCATTCCATTTTTCTTTTTTTTACAATGGGCCTGTATTACCTTTATAATTAGAAAAAGAAGAAAAAAGTCAAGTTAATTATTTGGAGGAAAAAAAAGAACAGGCACATGACTGCAAGGGTTGTAGTCCAAGGCTGGAAGCCCAGAAGCAGGCAGAGCCGTCCAAGGGTCTGCAGTCCTCGCACCCACCTGAGGCTGGCCATGCAGGCAGGATGCATGGCTCCAGGGACAGGGAGGATGGAGGGGAGATGCCTAATGTTCAGCCTTGCTTGGAAGGAAAGCAAAGCAAAGTTCAGAGACAGACCTTGAGGAGACTTAGAGTCCAGGAATGGCTGGAAGCAACACCTTTCCGACAAATTCCTTTGACTTTAAAATCTTGCTGGGCAAGCACTTCATGGAGCAATCCTAGTCACTCAACAACTCTTTGTTCCACTGCCAGGATGCCTTTTTGCTTGCTGGTAATGACATCAGGCTTCCAGCACACCAGCTGTCAATCAAAATTCTTTCCTGGCGGCAGGGAGCCAGCCATCTCTGCCTCCTCTCTCTTTTAAAGGGACAGCTTCTACCTGGGTAAAAGAGAGCCAGGTTTGAACCACCTTGACTTTTTCTTTCTATTTGGAGTCTGAGTCCATGGCAGTGGAGAAATCAAAGAGGTTACAAGGCAAGTTACTGTGGTTGCTTTCTGAGATCCCAGCTCAGCTCATGTCTGACAGTGAAGTCCAGCCAAACAAGAACTAAACCACATACAGAACTCAGGTATAAAGAAGCTTTAATGTATAAGATTACAGGTAAAGATGAAAGATATTTAAATAGGAAACTAAGAAAAATAACTACATGAATTCACAGTCTTCCCTGATCCCTTACTAAGAAACACCAATTTTATTGGGGCCATCAAATGTGCCTAAGTTAAAAAAAAAAAAAATCCTATCCTCTTGTGCAGCTGGAAATGGCATATAACACAGTTCTAGCCAATGGGATTTAGACCAGGGCTTTGTGGAAAGCTTTCCTTTCTGATGTAGTGATTTCTCCTTCTTCTTCTGTGGAATAAGAGCATGATCACTGGAACTACAGTAGCTGTTTTACAACCATGAGGAAAAGCCCAGGAGAATTACAGAAAATTCAACTCTTGGTTGAAATCAATCTTTAACTGTTCCACTTGACAAAGTAAAAATAATATAATATAACTAACACAAAACTGGACGTTTGGGGTTAAGAGATTTAAGAGCGAAAAAAGCAGCCTGTAACAGTGCCACTTTTTTTTTTTTTTTTTTTTTTAACAGCATTGCATTGGGTAAATCTGCTGCAAAAGACCTTTTTAAAGTGTTCGAAAGTGAAGACGTCACTTTGAGGACTAAGGTGTGCTTGACCCAAGTCATGTGTCTTAATTCTCTAGTGCTGCCATAACAGAAATTCAACAAATGGATGGATTTAACAAACAGGAATTTATTCTCTTAAAATTTAGGAGGCTAGAAGTCCAAATTCAGAGTGCTAGCTCTAGGGGTTAAGTAAAGGCCCGTTGACCTTGGGTTTCAGCTCTGCCTCTTATTCCAGATCTACTGGAACTGGAGCCTTCTCCTAACTCATGGCTGGCTACTGAGGCTGATGAATCCAAGACTGGTATGTGAAATGGCATAATCCCAAAATCAGCAGGTCACTGGTTCAAGTCCAGGAACTAGAGATAAAGACTCAACCAAACACAGGATCCAAAATGTGCCAAAAAGCTACAGATCTTTCTCAAAGCTTCTCCATATATACTAGAAGCAGGTCACACCTCAAATGTAACTCCCTTTCAAATAAGCTGCTCACAGCAGATTCCACCATGGAGGTGCCTGCAATCTCATCACAGGGAATAACTATGTCCAACTACCAAGCCACTCAAAATCACAGCCCAGGCAAGTTCATATACAACCTTGACCACCACACCATGGTATTTTCAATTGCCTCATATGCATGTGAAAGCTGGGCAATGAATAAGGAAGACAGAGAAAGAATCAATGCCTTTGAATTACAGTGCTGGTGAAGAGTATGGATGCATCACAGACTTCCAGAAAAATGAACAAATCTGTCTTGGAAGAAGTAGAGCCAGAATGGTTCTTGAAGTGAGTATGCCAAGACTTTATCTCATGTACTTTGGAAGTATTATCAGGAGGGACCAGTCTATGGAGAAGGACATCATGCTTCGTAAAGTAGAGGGTCAGTGAAAAAGAAGAAGGCCCTCAATGAGATGATTTGGCACCGTGGGTTCTACAATGGGCTCAAACACAGCTGTCACTGTGCTGACGGCCCAGGACAGTTCTGTTGTACATAAGGCCGCTAGGAGTCAGAACTGACTCAATAACACCTAACAGCAACAAAAAGAGTTGCTTTATTTGTTTGCAGGTAATCACCATCTAAAATTGAAATACATAGTTAAAAACAATGATGATTGCATCCTCTTGATGTTTTCTAGAAGGATCTTTGAGTCATTAATATCTCATGGTAGAAAAATAGCTATCTAAAGTTCAGAAATTCTTTCATTTTTACTTTTTTTTCTAAATTTTGTAAATCCAAAGTAAAATAAATGAAATGCCTTCAAAACTCTGTAGGGTGTTATGATATGAAACAATTTTCCTAAAATTATTTCTGATTACCTATCTATACACGTGCATTTAGAGATGTTTGGAATGTTGCTCATCTAATTTGAAATATGCTAATTTCAGACATCTTTGTTTGCTGTTATTTTTAAACCTTTAATTTGAAAATTATTGTAAATTTACAGAAAACATTCCAAGTTACTATGGAGGGTTCCCATTTACAGGTTCCTGTAATGTTAAGATAATCATGGTACATTTAACAAAATTATTAAATTAATCTTACTACGATACTATTGAGTGGACTATAGACTTCAGATTTCCTCAATTTTTCCACCAATGTTTTTTCTATTCTAAGTTTCCAATCCAAGATACCACGTTGAACTTAAATGTCATGTGACCTTGGTTTCCTCTGGCCTTTCTCAGTCTTTCCTTGTCTTTCATAACCTTGACACGTCCAAAGAGTACTAGTTGCTGCCAAGTCCATTCTCATGGTGAACCCGCTGTGCGTCAGAGTAGAACCATGGCCCACAGAATTTTCAATGGTGTTTTTTGGGGGGAGGGAGCAGGAGGAAGTAAATTGCCAGACCTTTCTGCCAAGGCACCTGTGGGTAGGCTTGCACCTCTCATCTTTAGGTTATCAGCCAAGCACATTAACTGTTTGCATCGCCAAGGAACTTATTTCCAAGAATAGGGGTAAGATATTGTTCTGGTTCCCTAGTGCCGCTCTGACGAGAATATACAACAAATGGGATGGCCTTAACAAACAGGAGTTTATTCTTACAATTTGGAGGCTTTAAGTCCAAGTTCAAAGTGCCAGGCTTTAGGGGCTGGGTGAAAACTCCTCAGCCTTGGGGTCCAGCTCTGCCTCCTGCTCCTGGCCCACTGGAGCTGAAGGCATTTCTTCACTCAGACAGCTGCTGGCTGCTGAGGCTGAGAAGCCCCAAGGTTGACAAGTAAAAAGGGCACAGTCGCAATGTTACCAAACCACACGGCAGGCCATTAACTTAAGTCCATTGTAAGTCCCAAGGTCAACAGAGCATAGCAGGTGGCTGAGCAATGACACGGCTACATGCAGGGTCCAAGCGTGCCATATGCCAGAGACCATTCTCAAAACTTCTCCTTATATACAGGAAGCAGACCACATACCCAAAGGCAGCTACTCAGCTGCTCACAATAGATTCCACCATGGAGTTGATTACCAGTCTCATCATGGGGAATACTCCATCCAGCTACCCAGCCACTCAACCAGGCCCAGCCAAGTTGACACACAAACAAAACCACCACAGATATCTTGTAGCATGTATCTCAATTTGGATTTGTTGGATGCTTTCTCATGATTATACTGAGGTTATAGATTTGGGGGAGAATACCACAGAAGTAGTGGCTAAGACACTTGCCTGCTAACCAGATGGCTGGCGGTTCAAACCCACCAGCCACTCCTCGGAAGGAAGGTTGGGCAATCCTACTTCCGTAGTGATACTGCCTCGGAAACCCAAGGAGAGGTCGCTATGAGTCGGGGCCGACTCGACGGCACATAACAACAACCACAGAAGCAATGTACTCTTCTCACCACGGTATATGAGGGGATATCTGATATCAACTTGACTTATCATTGGTGATGTTGACCTTAATCACTTGACCATTTTACTTTCTTCATTGTACTTTTCCATACTATTTTAATTCTCTGTAATAAATATGTGAGGGTTAAATTTTTCATTTGAAAGAGAGAACTGATGTCCAAGGCTTGGCTGGAAGAGGGAAGTGATAAGTATAGCTACAACATCAATGTTTAATTGATCTGGAGGCTAGCCAGAGTGGCAGGGAAAGATGGAGATGACTTTAGGATTTATGTAGTTAGCAGAGCAAAGAATTGGGCCTCATCCAGATATTTTTTGGTAGTATATTTCCCTTAAGCCCACAGCCCTGGGAAAGAGTGGGGACTACTCTACTGTCCTGGCTGGAAACAGCATAACAGAAGAGAGCTGTCTCTGCTGAAAGGCAAGTGAACATCTAAACTAACATTGACTAAGTACACACCTATGTTCCAGGCCCTTCACCTCAATCATTTAACCTTCAAAACTCTGCTAGCTGAGCATTATGACTATCTCACTTTATAGATGAGGTAATTAAACATCAGAGAAGGGAAGTGGCTTTCCCAAGCCACACTGTCAGTTAACTATCAAATATCTGTCTAGCAATGTACTGGGTAGGCATAGGGAAGTTAGGGTTTAAATCTAGGTCTCTGCAACATCGAACCTTTACTACGTTCCCTCCACTTCACACCTCCTGCTTTGCAGGAAAAATGGTGAACAGAGAGTAGGAACTCCACCCATGGAGAAAGATGATGAGCTTTAGTGATTATCCCCTACCCATAAGTTTTCGTATTCTTTATAATATCTCTGTCTCTCTATTGATCAGAGAGTCACTTGACATGAATTTCCAGGTTCAGGATCCCGCTATCCTTTGAGTGATTGGGACAACTACCTTTTAGGTTGGGCTGAGGGCTTGAGGTGGATGGGACAGCCAGTCCCTCCTTGGAAGAATGCCAGGTACAAAGAGAAACAAAGAAAGAGATGGACTTAGGAGAGCAGGGAGAGGGAGAGAGAATCGATGCTTGGGTTTGGATTCTGGACTGTTCTTTTGGTCAGCTCTAAGTTTATGCCTATTTTTGCCCCTCCAAGGGATGGGTATAAGCCAATGTAGAACCCTTCTTTACTGAAGCCAGTTGAAGCTTGGTTGAACCTGAAATCAAAGTATCCTAAGAAATACATTCTATGTGCTCTTGTTTCTGCTTCTCCATAACATCACTGTGCTTGTGGCTTTTGCCTGTCTTGGCCCCCAAATCTGTTTCGTGAGTGGTTATGAACACAGGTGCTAGAGTCATAAAAACCAGGGGGTGGGTCCTGGCTTCTCCATCAACATGCTGTGCGGCCTTGGGCAGGGACCTTACTTTTTTGAGCTTATTGAATCTGATGAATGGGGATGACAGTTTTCTGCAAGGGGTATTATAAGAATAACACAAGGTATAAGGTGCTTAGCACAGCACACATTTAGCTTAGGAAATTTAGCTTAGTAATGTGATTATTACCATCATTCAACTCTCTTTGCCAACTGGCCACAACTTATTGATTTCCCAATTCCAACTTAATAAGACATCTGCTGGCCTCAGTCATTTTTTTTTCTCACCAAGTCACATCACTCATATGCCACTGGCAACCTATGGGTAGGTTCTCCCAGGGGTACGAGTGTACATTGGGCCCTTAAGTTGTGGTCAAAGGGTTGGAATTATATGGAGTATAGGTGAATATTTAACAAGCAATTTTCCCAAACAAACAGGCAGACAAAGAAGCAAGCAAAAGAAAAGTATTTACACCAACTTCCATGGTGTAAATACTCCTAGAAGGACTGATTTTAAGCTACCTATGTGATGTCACTGAACACAGACTTGGGAAGAATGTGTGCAGTTGACCTTCATAAATTGCAATAGGCCAACCCCAGCACACCATTGCCTATCCAGGTGAAGCTTCTCAAAGAAGTAGATATGGACAGGGAAAGCATTCAAAAACATGTCTGCTAAAGTAGGGATTGAAATGGTGGTAGGGTGTCTTAGTTTGGGTTCTCTTAAAGCAAAGCCTGAGATAGAATTCTTGCATAACTGACATAATGAGAGACTTCTATGGTGAAACCTGTTAGGCCAGTGAGGGGCACAGAATAAGGTATTGGAGAAAGCGAGGCAAAAATGTGGGTTAGCTGAAGTCTAGTCTCAGCCTGATCCCACAGGAAATTCAAGAGCATGACTGTGGCCACACTGTTGTCCATCTTGAGGCAAGGGGGTAGGGCATTTGTATGCCCCAGTTAGTCAGTCATTGGGTACCATGCACCTACAGGGGGAGGATGTAACCTCTCAAGCATTTCCTTGCAAAGAAGCTCCATTGGCTGAATTCTCAGAAGAAAAAGGAAACTATGAGCCATGAGCAACCAACTCTCATAGCAGCTGGGGGTGAATGTACCAGCCTGGTAAAGGATGGGTCCCAGAATCAGTTATTGTGTAGTGGTAACAATGCTGATGGCAACTTTCACCCTGAACATGATGGAGATGCTAAAAGTGATAAAAGTGGTAGTGGTAGTGGTATTGGTGGTGGTTCTGGTGCTGGGGTTGATGGCAACATTGATGTTGGCTGGATTGGTGGTGGTGATGGTAGAGTCAGTGCAGGTGTTAGTAATAGTAGGTAAAATGGTGGTGGTGGTGGTGATGGTAATTGGTGCCATGATGATGGAGGTGGTACTGATGGTGGCATTAGTGTTGCTGTTGTTATGTGCCGTCAAGTTGGACCCGACTCATAGCAACCCCTCCTTGGGTTTCCGAGGCAGTATCACTATGGAAGTAGATTGCCCCATCTTCCTTCCGAGGAGTGGCTAGTGGGTTTGAACCACCAGACTACTAGTTAGGTAGTGCCTTAGGCACTACACTACCAGAGCTCCCAAGAAGGAGATGATACTAGTGGTGGTGATGTGGATAACAGTCATGGTAAAATGGTGGTGGTAATAGTAGAGGTAAATGGGGGGTGATGGTAACTGGTGCCATGATGACGATGGCAGTGCTGACGGTAGTGTAGGTGATAATCATGGTAAAATGTTAGTGCCATGGTGGCTGTAGAAGGATTATGGTGGTGATGGTGATTGGTGACACGTTAGTGGTGGTGCTTGTGAGGGTGATGATGAACATGGAAAAGGTGCTGGTTATTGGAGGGACTAAAGACTAGGAGCTCTGGTAGTTTAGTGCCTAAGGCACTTGACTGCTAACCAGAAGGCTGGCGGTTCAAACCCACCAGCCACTCCTCGGAAGGAAGGTTGGGCAATCTGCTTCCGTAGTGATACTGCCTCAGAAACCCAAGGAGGGGTCGCTATGAGTCGGGTCCGACTCCATAATATCAACCAACAACAACAAAGACTATGGGCACCATAATCCCAATTTCTTCAAGGTTTGTCTCTTTCATTTATTTGTTGCATTTCTACATTGTTCCTAAGGAATGAAATAATTGAGAATTTCAGCTTGTCAAGACTGGCGGATGAAAACATGAGTGAGAGAGTCTAAATACATTCACTCCACTGGTGAAGTCCTGCTGAGTGTATTTTTTAAAAAACAATGAACGCATTCCCCAAGGTTGTAATTTATTCTGTTTGTCACTCCATGTCATGGTTCTCTGTGAAGTGGAGGGGTGTGGTGACTTCAGGCTTCTTAACACGTCAAACCTATGAGCAGAGTTTAACACGCCAGCTCTAGGCCAGGAAGTCCTGAAGACTGTGGAAATGAATGCATGCTGAACTCAATGTGAAATTGTTGTTTTCAGCTAAAGAGCCTTTCTTGCGAGTACCAGGGCATATGAGTAAGTAGGTCAGCATGCTGGTAGTGTGTTGCCAGGTGAACAGTCTGCAGTGTGTGTTGTTTTATCTTTGCAGTGTCTGCCTGAATCACCTCAACTCCTTCTCCCACTTCCTCCCCCAAAGTGAGTCAGTGAGGTAAAAAGGGTACTCACTTTCCGCTCCAAGCACGTATCACATTATATTTTCATACAAAATAGTTCTCTACCTAAGAAGCATTCTGGGGCAAGTGTAAAGTTCATTCATTCAATAAATACATATTGAGCATCAACTAAGTGCCATGCACTAGTCTAGGTGTTACTCATAGCGATCCCTCCTTGGGTTTCCAAGGCAGTATCACTAGGAAGTAGATTTGTCCAACCTTCCTTCCGAGGAGTGGCTGGTGGGTTTGAACCGCAAGCCTGCTGGTTAGCAGTCAAATGGCTTATGCATTACGCCACCAGAGCTCCCTAGAATACAGCAGTGAGGGAAAACAAGAAAGGGAAAAAAAAAAATCTCTGTCTTCATAAAGCTTGAGTGCTCTGGTGGCGTAGTGCCTAAGGCATTTGACTGCTAACCGGAGGCTGGCAGTTCAAACCCACCAGCCACTCCCCAGAAGGAAGACTGGGCAATGTACCTCCATAGAGATACTACCTTGGAAACCCAAGGAGGTGTCACTATGAGTCGGGACTGACTCCACGACAGTGAGTTTGGGTTTTGTTTTTTGGTTTTTTTTTTTGGGGGGGGGGTTTCCATAGAGCTTACAATCCAGTGGGTTTAAAAATGTCTCCTCATTATCATACACAGATGTGGAAACTGAAACTAAAAGAGGTTAGTTGACTTGACTAGGACATTATATCAATTTCCTGCAAATTCCAATTTGCAGTAACAAAGTACCACAAACGAGGTGGCTAATAAGAACAAATATGTACTGCCTCACTGTTCTGGAGGCAAAGAGTCTGAATTCAGGGCACTGGCAAGGCCACGCGCTCTCTGTCTGCTCTAGGGAAAGATCCTTCCTTGTCTCTTCCAGTTTCTCGTAGCCCCAGGCGTTGTTTGGCATTCCTTGGATTGTAGAGACATCTTTGCACAGCTCTTTCCCCTGTGTCTCTCTGTGTTTTTTCTCTCTTATAAGGACAGCATTCAGATTGGATTAGGACATATCTTACTCTGGTATGACCTCATGTTAACTTAGTTAATAACATCTTCAAAGACTCTATTTCCAAATAAAGTCCATCCACAGGGATTAAGACTTAACCTATCTTTTGGGAGGACACAATTTAATCCTTGCCAGATACATAGTAAAGAGCAGAGCTAGGATTTTAATTAAGGTCAGTTTGACTTCAAAACCCATGTCCTTGACCAATTCTACACTATCTACAGCACATTTTTTTTTCACTACCTAACATCCTCTCCCTATCTTTCCAGCATTAGAACTCTCACATTGCTCTTTCTCCACCAAATAGAGGCTAGTAGAACTGTCAGTCAAGGTATCCTGTCCTCCTTCAACCAAGAAGTAGACTCACGATCCCAGCTGAGCCATTTCATTTGGTGCTTGTCTCTGCTACCAAACTTCCTTTGTGTCTAACTTGATCGCTTGGCCTGTAATTCTATGAGTTATCCTCTACTCTTCCAACAAAATCTCTCCAGTTACCCAGAGTCTACTTCTGTTGAGTACAAGCAAATAAATGGACTAACACGCAGTCACTTCACTCTCTGAGCCCCAGTTTGAATCCAAACAAGTTTTGTCATCTTTTCACTGGAAGGTATAACACCCACTTCACAGGAGGTGGGAGGGAAGGAGATCTTGTTTTCTTGAGCCAGGTCTTGTCAACATCCCTGGTTTCTAGCCCTTTCTTCAGACCCTGACCTCCCAGGAGAAGCGTCTCCATTCTGCAGTGGGATGCCAGGCCTGCAGGTGTTGCACACTCAGCAAAAGCAGAGAAGGAGCCTGAGCTATATTTGAACTTCCCTGAGAGCACACAGATGCAGCCTCCTGGGCTCTGGCTGGCCAAGAAGAGTGGTGATTAACAGTACTCTTGTTCAGAACATGATGGAACAGGTGATGGCTCAGCCGGTTCAGAATCACAGCCATGGCCAATCCCTCCTCCCCCAGACCTATTTTTGGGTCATCACAGGAATCTATTAGCACCACATGTCAGGGCTACAGGACCAAAGAGAGGTTCTTCTTGAAGGACTTATCAATTAGGATTACAATGAGTTGCATGTGACAGAAATCTAACCAAATAAAGCTTTCGTTCTTTCGTGTAGGAAGACATCCAGAAGTAGGCAGTCCAGGCAGATAGAAAGGCCCAGAGAAATCATTCAGTTAAGGATCAATGGACTCACATGCCCTCGTAGCCACAAAGTGGCTGGTCCACTTCCAGGCATTTCACATACATTCCAGGCAAGAATAAAAGGGAAAGATAAAGAGAAAAAATAAATCCCCTCTTTTGTGTGAGGAAGATATTAGCTTCCCAGGAAACTTCATTTAGATTCCTACTTACATTTTCATTGGTCATAACCCCTAGCTGAAAGGGAGAGCAGGGGAGATATTTCTAACTAGGCACATTGTCACCCAAACAAAATTGAGACTCTGTTACTAAGCAAGAAGGGATCAAGAGATACTGGTAAGCAACTACCACTGCCTGTCACAGAAGGTGAAACAGGGGATGAGTTAGTGTTGAAGGCACCATATTAGGGCCTGGGTTAGAGATGCTCAGGGACTTAAGAGGTGAGCCAATATCCAGAGCCCTAATATAAAAAGTCCACCACTCATGTGTCAGTTTGTCATACTGTGGTGGCTTGCATGTTGCTGAGGCTGGAGGCTATGCCACTGGTATTTCAAATACCAGCAGGGTCGCCCATGGTGGACAGGGTTCAGTGGAGCTTCCAGACTAAGACAGACTCAGAAGAAGGAAGGAGCTATCCACTTCTCAAAGCATTGACCAGTACAAACCTTATGCATAGCAGTGAAACATTATCTAATATATTACTGGAAAACTTTTAGAATAGCTCTGAAACACTGTCTGATGTGGTGCTGGAAGATGAGTCCCTGAGGTCAGAGGGCACTCAAAATATGAATGAGGAAGAGCTGCCTCCTCAGAGTAGAGTCGACCTTAATGATGTGGATGGAGTAAAGCTTTCAGGATCTTCATTTGCTGATAGGGCATGACTCAGAATGGGAAGGAACAGCTGCAAACAACCATTCATAATTAGAACATGGAATTTAAAAAGTATAAATGTAGGAAAATTGAAAGTTGTAAACAATAAAATGGAATGTATAAAGATCAATATCCTAGGTATTAGTGAGCTAAAATGGACTGGTTTTGGCCACTTTGAATCAGACAACCATATAATCTGCTCTGCCAGGAATCACAAATTGAAGAAGAATGGCATGGCATTCATTGTCACAAAGAATGTTTCAAGATCTATATGAAATGCAATGCTGTCAGTGATAGGATAATATGCATACGCCTACAAGGAAGACCAGTTAATACTACTATTATTCAAATTTATGCACCAACCACCAAAGCCAAAGAGGAGGAAATTGAAGAATTTTACCAACTTCTGAAGTCTGAAATTGACCAAACATGCAATTAAGATGTGTTGATTATCACTGGTGACTGAAATGCAAAAGTTGGGAACAAAGAAGAATCACCAATAGTTGGAAAATATGGCCTTGGTGATAAAAATGATGCTGGAGATTGCAAGATAGAATTTTGCAAGACCAATAACTTATTCATTGTAAATACCTTTTTTCAAACACATAAACAGCAGCTATACACATGGACCTTGCCAGATGGAGTACACAGGAATCAGATTGACTACATCTGTGGAAAGAAGTGATGGAGAAGCTCAATACCTTCAGCCAAAACAAGGCCAGCAGCTGACTGTGGCACAGACTATCAACTGCTCATATGCAAGTTCAAGTTGAAGCTGAAGACAAGTAAAACAAGTCCATGTGAGCCAAAATATGGCCTTACTTATAGCCCTTTGAATTTAGAGACCATCTACAGAATAGATGTGACACATCGAACACCAGTGACTGAAAACCAAAGGAATTGTGAGATAACATCAAGAACATCATCCGTGAAGAAAGTAAGAAGTCATTTAAAAGACAGGAAAGGAAAAGAAGACCAAAATGGATGTCAGAAAAAACTCTGAAACTTGCTCTTGAATGGAGAGTAGCTACAGCAAATGGAAGAAATGACAACATAAAAGAGCTGAACAGAAGATTTCAGCAAGCAGCTCAAGAAGACAAAGTCAGTTATTACAATGAAATGTGTAAAGACCTGAAGTTAGAAAACCAAAAGAGAAGAACATGCTCAGCATTTCTCAAACTGAAAGAATTGAAGAAAAATTCAAGCCTCAAGTTGCAATACTGAAAGATTCTATAGACAAAATATTGAATGATGCAGGAAACATGAAAAGAAGATGGAAGGAATACACAAAGTCATTGTACCAAAAAAAAATAGGTCGATGTTCATCCATTTCAGGAGGCGGTATATGATCAAGAACCAATGGTACTGAAGGAAGAAGTCAAAGCTGCACTGAAGGAATTGGCAAAGAACAAGACTCCAGGAATTGACGGAATACCCATTGAGATGTTTCAGCCAACAGATGTCCCATTGGAGGCACTCACTCAGTTATGCCAAGAAATTTGGAAGACAGCTACCTGGCCAACTGACTGGAAGAGATCCATATTTGTACCCATTCCAAAGAAAGGTAATCCCACAGAATGTGGAAATTATTGAACAATATCATTAATATCACACGTAAGTAAAATCTTGATAAAAATAATTCAAAAATGATTGCAGCAGTATATTGACTGGGAGCTTCCTGAAATGCAAGCTGGATTCAGAAAAGGACCTGGAATGAGGGATATCATTACTGATGTCAGATGGATCTTGGCTGAAAGCAAAGAATACCAGAAAGATGTTTACTTGTGTTTTACTTATGTTACTATGCAAAAGCATTCAACTGCAGGGATCATAACAAATTATGGATACCGTTGAGAAGAATGGGAGTTCCGGAACATTTAATTGTGCTCATGAGGAATCTGCATATAGACCAGGAGGTAGTTCACGCAGAACAAGGGATACTGCATGGTTTAAAATCAGGAAGGGAGTGTGTCAGGGTTGCCTCCTTTCACTATCCTTGTTCAATCTGCACATTGAGCAAATAATCCAAAAAATTGGACCATATGAAGAATGTGCCATCAGGTTTGGGGGAAGACTCATTAACAACCTGCGATGTGCAGATAACACACTATTGCTTGCTGAGAGGGAAGATGACTTCAAACACTTACTGATGAAGATTAAAGACTACAGCTTGTATTGTGGATTACACTTCAACATAGAGAAAACAAAAATCCTCACAACTGGATCAATAAGCAGATCATGATAAGTAGAGAAAAGATTGAAGTTGTCAAAGATTTCATATTACTTGGTTCCACAATCAACACCCATGGAAGCACCAGTCAAGAAATCAGGCACATAGGGAGGCGGGGCAAGATGGCGGACTAGGCAGAAGGATTGCACAGACCCTCTTCAACAAAGAAAAGGGAAACCAATTAACACAGACACAGA
>NW_006921636.1:12248220-12252236 GCF_000298275.1 Orycteropus afer afer | reverse complement strand
AAGTGGGAGGGGAGCTGCTGCATTGTAAATTTTGGTCAATGACATGAGACAAAGTATATGTGAACTGCTGTATGAAAAGTGAATGTACTCTGTAAATCTTCACCCAAATCCTAATAAAAAAATAAAGAAAGAAAGAAAGAAATCAGGCACATATTGCACTGGGTGAAAGACCTCTTTAAAGTGCTAAAGAGCAAAGGTAACTCTTTGAAGACTAAGGTATGCCAGGCCCCAAGCCTTGGTGTTTTCAAATGCCTCATATGCATGTGAAAGCGGGACAATGAATAAGGAAGACTGAAGAAGAGTTAATACTTTGAGTTGTGGTGTTAATGAAGAATACTGAAAGTACCATGGACTTCCAGAAGAACTAACAGATCTGTCCTGGAAGAAGTGCAGCCAGAACACTCCTTGGAAGAGAGAATGGCCAGACTTTGTCTCACCTACTTTGGTTATGCTGTCAGAAGGGACCATTCCCTGGAGAAGGATATCATGCAAAAAAGGGGAAGGCCCTCAACAAGATGGATTGACACAATGGCTGCAAAGACGGGTTCAGGTATAGCAAGGATTGTGAGGCTGGCAGAGGTCTGGGCACTGTTTCATTCTGTTGTACACAGGGTCACTATGAGTCGGAGACAACTGGACAGCACCTAACAACAACAACAGGCTAGAAGTCAAGTACAAGCCATTTGTGCCACCCAGAGACAAGGCCTTATGAAAACAGAGTCAAACATTCCTGGTTTTAAATCCCATCTCTGCCTAATACCAACTCTGTGACCTTGGGCAAGTCACTTAACTTCTCTGAGCCTCTCAATATTCTCATCTATAAAATGGGGATTTTTGTGTATCTCAAACAAGACTCTCTGTAAATTGTGCATCAGAGGTGTCCAAAAATGTTAGTTATCACTAGGTCAAGCCCTTCATTTTCCAAATGGTAAAAATGAAGCCCAGAGCAAGCAAGGAAAATGATTCAATTAGTACTTCTAATCCTTGGCAGAGCATTTGAAAACCTTCACGTGGGAGCCTCATCCCCTAAGAGCTTGCTACAATTAGGCTGCATTGAGGCCTGGGCACTGGATTTTTAAAAGCTTCCCTGGTGCTGGTGATTCAAATGTGTGGCTGGGGGAGAGAAACCTCAGCTTTACGGCGCTCAGCGGGCTCCTTAGGTGACTTTGATGTAGCCAGTTCAAGCTGTGGGAACCCACAGGTTTCAATAAACCCTGGGTCTGACCTCAGGGGGTCCACCTTCCCCGGAACCAGCATTTGGCTTTTCTCCTCATCCTCCAGTTCCTGGAAGCCCTACTGGATGTAGAGGTCACTTCTGCGAATTGTTCTCCACGCCTGGTGGCGGTGGTGCACAGTCCCCATGGGGCCACCTAGTGGTGAGTTGCTGCACTGGCTTTAGTGGGAGGAACTGGCTCATTGCTCCAGTCCGCTTCTGAAGGAATCAGGCTGCATATAAAGCCAGTGTTGCAGGAGGTGCAGGCAGGAGTTGCCAGCCTGCAGATGTGACGGTCCAACTGAAGTTTCTTACTAGTCGATCTCTGGTGGGACTTGGCATATGGGCTGCCTGCAGCTGAGCTAGGATCTCCCCAAACGACTAAGATTCGTAACTTCAGGCTTTCAGGTAAAGGCAGCTGAGAGGATGAAGGTTGCTCAGTCCAGCTAGAAGCTTGGGTTTGCCCAGTTACAGAGACGAGCCATTGAGGAGCAAGCAATCTTGGGATGGCACCAGGTGTCATTGTGCACAAGGCTTTGATGATCCGAATCTCGGTTTCCTTACCTGTGGGGTGACTGTAATTGTCTGCAATAACTCATATAATTGCTATTATAATTGTAACATGTGACTCTTTATTGCAAAATTTAACAGTGTCTAATAACTATCATAATTTCAAAGTCATGATGAGCGTAGATAATGTTTTCAGGTAACCACTATGATAGCAATTTGATAGAAACATAACTTTGATTTGCATTGGTGAGAAAGTCATACTCACTGCCGTCAAGTCAAACCCGACTCATAGTGACCCCTCCTTGGGTTTCCAAGGTGGTGTCACTACAGAAGTAGATTGGCCAACCTTCCTTCCAAGGAGTGGCTGGTGGATTTGAACCACCAGCCTTCTGGTTAGCAGTCAAATGCCTTAGGCACTACGCTACCAGAGCTCCCTGATGGAAATTGCTAATACTACTAGAGTCTGTTGCTTATGTTCATAATTGAGGGAAGTGTTAAATTTAAGTTGAGGTTAGTGAAAATAAAGATTGTTTTTCTCACCCACATTCAAACCAGAACCAAATCCATTGCCACTGAGTCAGTTCCTCATAGTGACCCTATAGGACAGAGTAGAGCTGCCCAATAGGGTTTCCAAGGTTGTAAATCTTTACAGAAGACTGCCACATCTTTCTTCCACAGAACAGCTGGGTTTGAACCACCAACCTTTTGGTCAGCAGTCAAGTGTTATAACCTAGGGCTTTGACCAATTCAGTCATGGCCTATGAAGCAAAACTGGATCAGATGCAAATGTTTAAAATTTGAATGACCTGAAATGCTAACCGGAATGGGAAAAATTACAGATCAAAGCCCTGGAATGGGAGACTCGAAGGAAGTGTAGGGAGGCCTTGCAGGAGCTTGATATGTATGTAACATTGGCGACACTGGGTTATTGCCAGGACAGTGGAGAGCAACACGCATTCAAAACAGTGTAGTCAGCCACCATTTTTGAACCAGGCACCACTATTTTCAACTAAGTCAGTCAAGAGATTTGGTTTCTATGCAACACACATGCTGCCCTTGTTTTCTGAGAGAGATTGAGTTTATAGCAGGGCTCTGACTTGTAATTTTTCCTGTTCTGGTTAGTGTCCCAGTTCACCCACATTTTAAAAATTCAGATTTGTTCCAGTGTCACTTAGTTGGCCATGACTGAGCTGGGCTGAACCAATTTGAAGCCCTGTATCACCAGGCTCCTTCATCCATGTTCAGGGACCTCCTAATGGAATAAATTACATTTTTCTGTAGATAATTGTCTAAATCTGTGTGTTAGTTTCCTAGGGCTGCTGTAACAAATTATAACAAACCTGGTGTCTTAAAACAAAAATTTATTTTTCACAGGTTTGCAGACCAGAAGTCTGAAATCAAGATATTGACAGTTTTTCCCTCTAGGAGGCTCCGAGGAAAAGACCGTGCCATGCCTCTCTCAGAGCTTCTGGTGGTTCCCAGCAATCCTCGGCATTCCTTGGCTTGTAGATGCATCACTCCAATCTCTGCCTCCATCTTCACATCACCTTCCTCCATGTGTCTCTCTGTGTCCTCTCTTCTTACAAAGGTGTCAGTCATAGGATTGAGGACCACCCTAAATCCAGGATGATTTTATCTCTACGTCCTTAACTAATAGCCTCTGCAAAGTCTCTATTTCCAAGTAAGGTCATATTCTGAGTTCTGGATGGGCATGAATTTGGGGAAAAACCTATCAACTCACTATAGTCTATTTGTTTATCTGATCTCTAGGCTTTCCTGAAATGTATGGCAAAAAGACCTCTTTAAAGTGTTGAGGAACAACAATGTCACTTTGAAGACTAAGGTGAGCCAACGCAAGCCGTGGTTGTTTTCAATCACCTCATGTGCATGTGAAAGCTGTACAATGAATAAGGAAGACTGAAGAAGAACTTATGCCTTGGAATTAGGGTGTTAGTGAACAATACTGAAAATACCATGGACTGCCAGAAGAATGAGCAAATCTGTCCTGGAAGAAGTGCAGCCAGAATGCTCCTTGGAAATGAGAATGGCCAGACTTCAGCTCACCTACTGTTTTCGTTCTCTAGTGCTGCTATCATAGAAACACCACAAGTGGGTGGCTTCAACAAACAGAAATTTATTCCCTTAACAGTTTCGAACTAAAAAAATAAATAAATAAACTCACTGCCGTCGAGTCGAATCTGACTCATGATAACTCCTCCTTGGGTTTCCGAGGTGATATCACTACAGAAGTAGATTGCCCAACCTTCCTTCTGAGGAGTGGCTGGTGGGTTTG
>NW_006921636.1:12239393-12248050 GCF_000298275.1 Orycteropus afer afer | reverse complement strand
AGGAGTGGCTGGTGGGTTTGAACCGCCAGCCTTCTGGTGAGCAGTCAAGTGCCTTAGCCACTATGCTACCAGAGCTCCTACAGTTTAGGAGGCTGGAAATCCAAATTCAGAGTGCCAGCTCTAGGGGCTGGGTGAAGGCCCCTTGATCTTGGGTTCAGCTCTGCTGCTTGTTTGAGGCCCACTGGGGCTGGGAGCATCTCCTAACTAAGGCAGCTGCTTACTACTGAGTCTGATAAACCCAAGGTTGGCAGGTAAAATGGCACAATCCCAAGGTAGGTAGGCAACACAGCAGGTCACTGGTTCAAGTGCAGGAACCGGAAATGAAGACTGGTCCAAATGCAGGATCCAGATGTGCCAAAAAGCTAGAGACTCTTCTCAAAGCTTCTCTTTATGTACTGGAAGCAAGCCATACCCCAAAGGCAACTACTTAGCTGCTCACAGCAGATTCCACCACAGCGGTGATTACAGTCTCAGCTTGGGGAATAACTACCTCCAGTTACTCAAACACATGGCCCAACCAAGATGACACACAGCCTTAACTACCACACCTACTTTGGTTATGATGTTAGAAGGGACTAGTGTCTGGAGAAGGATCTCATGCTTGGTAGAATACAAGGTCAGCAGAAAAAAAGGGCAAGACCCTCAATAAGATGGACTGATACAGTGACTGCAACAATGGGCTCAAGCTTGGTGAGGATTGTGAGGCTGGCACAGAACCAGGCAGTGTTTCATTCTGTTGTACGTTGGGTCACTATGAGTCAGAGCCAATTGGATGGCAGCTAACAACAACATGGCAATCCTTGGCTATCTGCTCACATCAAAGAATAGGACTTAGGCTAAATTTACTGGAAGCTCTGAGCATGTGAGGAGTTCTTACTATGAGTGTAGCTGTGACTATCCATTAGGGAACCCCTATGTCCGTATCTCTATGTCTTTCCTCTTAGCTGGTCACATTCTCCAGAGAAGCCTCTTCCAGTTTATTTCTAGGAGGAGTATAATCCTCCCTGGCAGCATTCTAGAATCCAGGTTGAGAAAAAAGCTTGAGGGCAGGGGGCTTCCATGTGTAAACGTTCACTTCATTCCCCTATGTTCAGTATGGTGATCCTGTCTTCCCCTGTGCTTCGTGGCTCCAATCCAGACACCCTCTTGGCTCCTTTCTAGAACTCGGCTATGCAATAAAATGGCCACTGGCTATATGCAGCTATTTAAATTCAAATGGTAGCATAGTGGCTAAGGCACTTGACTGCTAACCAGAAGGCTGGCGGTTCAAACCCACCAGCCACTCCTCAGAAGGAAGATGGGGCAATCTACTTCCGTAGTGATACTGCCTCGGAAACCCAAGGAGGGGTCACTATGAGTCAGGTCTGACTCGACAGCACATAACAACAACAACAACAAATTCAAATGACATTTTCCTTTCCTTAGTCACACTAGTCGCATGTCAAGGGTTCCGTAGTCACATGTAGCTAGTGACTGGCTACTGTAATGGACAACACAGAACATTTCCATCCCTGCCGGAAGCTCTATTGGGCAGCACCCTGCACTAGAGCAAGGGTTGACCAACTTTTTCTCTAAAGGACCAGATAGTAAATATTTTTCAGCTTGGCAGGTGGGATTATTTCCCTTGCAGCTACTCAACTGAGCCAGGTAGCACAAAACCAGCCATGGATAGCACACAGAACAAGTATCCAAACACAGAGCCATGTCCCAGTAAAGCTTTGTTTGTGAACAGTGAAAACAGAATGCCACGTAATTTTTACATGTTATAAAACACTATTCTTCTGATTTTTTTTTCAACTATTAAAAATAATGAAAACTATGCTTAGCTTCCAGGCTACAGAAAAATTCTCAGCAGACTGGATTTGGCCCATGAACCATAGTTTGCTGACCCTAGTGCACTGGCTTTTTTAAGGACTCCTACACCGTTAACTCAGAGAAGGAGCAGAGACAAAGGTGTGCTTGTCTTTATTTACCTCCAGATCTGATTATTTGTTCAGGGGTCTGTCTTCAGCAGTAAGGATGCATGAGCCCAGAGCCCCGACACTCTTATTCACCGCTCTCCGCTCTCCACTTAGAGCTCAGCACGATGCTGATGTGTAATAGGCCTTCAGTCGATAGTGGAGAAAGAGCAGGAGCTCACCAAGCGAACTTCTTGGTGTAATTTGACTTTCCACTTGCATCTGCCTTCAGAAAAAAATGTGCCTGTCATGCTGATGAGAATATTTCAGTCTGCTTAACAATTATATTCCTTGTTATCAATGAATACATTGACATTCTGCTTCTGCACATCAGTTCCATGAGCTGGGTAAATGTGATTCTACCTCTGAGAGAAGACGTCAGTTCCTAAGCCTGTTAGAGTCAAACAAATCGTGGTTACAGAAGCGTACGTTGTAATTGAGTCTGATAAGACTTGTAAAGAGAGGGGAAGTAATCTGGTGGACGTAAGTACTTGGAGAATTTTAAATGCTGGGGTGAAATTGCCCTCTCGGGCACGATAAGGAAGAGAATGTCATAGAATGTTGACGTTGCTGTGACTGGAAGATGACGATACACCAAGGGCATCGTTGGAAACTTACCAGATGGGGCAAAGGTCACAAATCAGATTAACACTATGCATGCCCCTGAGTATGGTTATTTTGGGGGTTACTGACTGGGAAAAAGCGTGAGAGAGGCTTCTGGAGTCCTGGAAATGTTCTATATACCTTTCTAAAACTTTATTTTTTTATCGTTGCTGAGAATGTACACAGCAGAATATATACCAATGCATCAATTTCTCCACATACGAATCAATGGCATCGACTTCATTCTTCAAGTTACGCAACTGTTCTCATCCTCCTTTTCCAAATTGTTCCTCCCTTATTAACATCAGCTCGCTGTCCCCTCAGTTTCCTGTCTAATCTTTCAAGTAGCTGTTTTTAATACAGATAGTTCTTAAAAGAGCACAATGTTCACAGCAGACATTCTTTATTAAATAAGCTAAACTCATGTTTGCTTTAAAGAAGACTTCAGGGGATGTATTTGATTTAGGTTTAAATATTATCTCAGGGCAGTAGTTTGGGGGGTTTATTCAGCCTCAGTAGGTCCAGAAACCCTGGCTTCTGTTCTATAAATCTTAATCTGGGTATTAGTTCACAGATACACACAAGTGTCGGGTGTGCCTGACCCACGCCATAGTTTTTCATTTGCTTCATATGCATGGGAAAGTTGGACAATTGAACAACAAAAAAAAAAAAAAGACAGAAGAATTGATACATTATAGGTGTGGTGCTGGTGAGGAATATTGAATAGACCGATTTCCAAAAGAACAAACAAATCAGTCTTAGAAGAAACACAACAAGAACACTCACTTGAAGCAAGGGTGGTGGAACTTCATCTTGTTTACTTCGGACATGTCATCAGAGAGACTAATCTCTAGGAAAGCATATTGTGTTTGGTCAAGGACCGAAAAAAAAACCAAACTCACTGCCATCGAGTTTATTCGATTCATAAGTTCCCCTCCTTGGGTTTCCAAGGCGGTATCTCTACAGAAGTAGATTGCCCAGTCTTCCTTCCAAGGAGTGGCTGGTAGGTTTGAACCACCAGCCTCCTCGTTAGCAGTCAAACGCCTTAGGTGCTACACCACCAGAGCCCTGGTCAAGGACTGAGTCAGCAAAAATGAGGAGAACCATCAATGAGATAAATTGACACAATAACCACAATGGACTGAAACATTGGAAAATTCAGGAAGATGGTGCAGGATGGAGCAATGCTTCATTCTGTCACACACAAGGTCACCACGAGTCAGAGCTGACTCGACGGCAACTAACAACACGCAACAACAGCCGCATCCAGCCATGCTCATGAAACATGGCACTTTACTGTATGTAACGTATTTCCTAAAAAAGGAAAGAATATAGAAATGTTTTTCTGGTCACTGAAGTTAGTCTTTCTTTCTCCATGATTAATAATATTGAAAAGAAGCAGCTTGGCTTTGACAGTTATCACTCTTGGACTATAAGGCTTATAAACATAATCTTTAAACCCTAAGACTGGTCACAGTTTAACTAGTAAAGTTATAAAATGTGTTTGTTAAAGGGAATTTTATTTGGCCACTTAAGTTGTAAAAAGCTGAGGTCGGCCAGTCTTGTGTGATTAATTTTGCCCATAAAGAAAGTGTGAATTATTCACTGGCCAGAGCATTTCTGAGTACATACTTACATTGTCGTGTTACAGTGGTTGGTCTTACAGAGACCTGATCCAATCACTATGGCAAGCTTTGTTTCTCCCATACCTGCAATATTGAGGGCAAGATTGAGAGCCCGACTCTAGACTTGCCAGATACTGGACTTGAGTGAATGTACCACGTTAAGGAAGTTTGCCCTTAAAGGGTATCTTGGAAGATAATCAAATCACCTCACCAGGCCCCACTTCTCCACCCTGGTGAAATTTTACATCTCCAGTGAACATGTACTATTCTTTAATGAGAAAGAAAGGTATATCACATATATATATTTAACATTTTATTGTGGTGAGTGTTCACAGAGAAAAATAGTTTCTCACTCAACAATGTATACACATTTTGTTTCATGATATTAGTGGCAATCCCACATTATATTTTTGTATCAGGCAATTGCAGTACTAGATACCATTCACTGTCCTGTCTTTTATAAATAACAATTTATTCAGTCTTCATAACAACCTGAGGTAGGCACTATTATTGCTATCATCGCATTTTACAAATGAGGAAACTGAGATCCAGAGAGGTTGACTAAGCCTATAGGTGGAAAAGCTAGAATTTGAACCTAGACAGCTCCAGCACTGAGCTCTGAACTATTACGCTACTCTGCCTCGAAGTCAGACAGAATGCACTTCTTGGGTTGGAGAGACAAGTCCTTTATGTTCCCTTTCTCCATTTTCTCTCATCTTCCCCCACCTCACCTGGTCTTTACTCCAATGTTGTTGTTGTTGTTGTTAGGTGCTATTGAGTCATCTCTGACGCATAGTGACCCTATGCCCAGCAGAATGAAACACCACCCATTCCCGCACCAGCTCCACTATCCCTGCTATACTTGAGTCCATAGCCATAGTCACTGTGTCAATCCATCTCGTTGAGGGCCTTCCCCTCTTTCATCGACCCTCCATCTTACCAAGCATGACATCCTTCTCCAGGAAATGGTCCTTTCTGATAACATGACCAAAGTGGGTAAGACAAAGTCTGGCCATTCTTGCTTCCAAGGAGCATTCTGGCTGCACTTCCTCCAGACAGATTTGTTAGTTCTTTTAGCAGTCTATGGTACTCTCAGCATTCTTCGCCAACACCACAACTCAAAGCATCAATTCTTCTTCCGTCTTCTTTATTCATTGTCCAGCTCTCACATGCATATGAGGCAATTGAAAATACCATGGCTTGTGTCAGGTGCACCTTAGTCCTCAAGGAGGCATCTTTGCTCCTCAGCACTTGAAAGAGGTCTTTTGCAGCAGATTTGCTCAGTGCTACACATCATCTGACGTCCTGACTGCTGCTTCCATTATTGTTGATTGTAGAACCGAACAATGTAAAATCTTTGACAACTTCAATCTTTTCTTCATTTATTGTAATGCTGCTTATAGGTCCAGTTGTGAGGATATTTGTTTTCTTGGTATTGAGATGTAATCCGTACTAAAGAATGTATTCTTCAATCTTCATCAGTAAGTGCTCCAAATCACCCAACTTTCAGCAAACAAAGTTGTGTTGTCAGCATATTGCAGGTTGTTAATGATTCTTCCTCCAATCCTGAGGCCACGTTCTTCTTCATATAGGCCAACTTCTCGGATTATTTGCTCAGCATATAGTTTGAATAAGTATCTATGTACAAGTTTCTCATGAGTACAATTAAATGTTCTGGAATTCCCATTCTTCTCAATGTTATCCACAGTTTCTTATGACACACACAATCAAATGCTTTTGCATAGTCAATAAAACACAGGTAAACATCTTTCTGGTATTCTTTGCTTTGAGTCAAGATCCATCTGACATCAGCAATGATATCCCTCATTCCACACCCTCTTCTGAATCCAGCTTGCACCTCTGGAAGTTCTCGGTCAATATACTGCTGCAACTGTTTTTTAATTATCTTCAGTAAGATTTTACTTGCAAATGATATTAATGATATTGTTCAGTAATTTCCACATTCTGTGGGATCACCTTTCTTTGGAATGGGTACAAATATGGACCTCTTCCAGACAGTTGGCCAGGTAGCTATCTTTCAAATTTCTTGGCATAACTGAGTGAGTTCCTCCAATGGGAAATCTGTTGAAACATCTCAATGGGTATTCCGTCAGTTCCTGGAGCCTTGTTCTTTGCCAATTCCTTCAGTGTAGCTTTGACTTCTTCCTTCAATACCACTGGTTCTTGATCATATGTCACCTCCTAAAATGGATGAAGATTGACAAGTTCTTTTTGATACAGTGACTCTGTGTATTCCTTCCATCTTCTTTTGATGCTTCCTGGATCATTCAATATTTTGCCCATAGAATCTTTCAATATTGCAATTTGAGGCTTAATTTTTTTCCTCAGTTCTTTCAGCTTGAGAAATGTTGAATGTGTTCTTCCTTTTTGGTTTTCTAACTCTAGGTCTTTGCACAATTCATTATAGTAATTGGCTTTTTGTCTGCTCAAGCTGTTCTTTGAAATCTGTTCAGCTCTTTTATCTTGTCATTTCTTCCATTTGCTTTAGCTACTCTCCACTCAATAGCAAGTTTCAGGGTCTCTTCTGACATCCATTTTGGTCTTTTCTTCTTTTCTCATATTTTTAATGACCTCTTGCTTTCTTCATGGATGATGTTCATGATGTCATCCCACAGTTCCTCTGGTTTTTGGTCATTGGTATTCAATGCATCAAATCTATTCTTTAGATGGTCTCTAAATTCAGGAGGGGTATTATCGAGGTCATATTCTGGCTCTTGTGGACTTGTTTTAATTGTCTTCAATATCAAGTTTAATTTGCATATGAGCAATTGATGATCTGTTCCACAATCAGCTCCTGGCTTTGTTTTGGCTGAAGATATTGAACTTTTCCATCGCCTCTTGCCACAGATGTAGTCAATCTAATTCCTGTGTATTCTATCTGGCAAAGTCTACATGTATAGTCACCATTTGTATTGTTGAAATGAGGTATTTGCAATGAATAAGTCATTCATTGGTCTTGCAAAATTCTATCACACAATCTCCAGCATTATTTCTGTCACCAAGGCCAAATTTTCCAACTACTAGTGATTCTTCTTTGTTTCCCACTTTAGCATTTCAGTCACCAGTGATAATTAACACATCTTGATTGCACATTTGGTCAATTTCAGACTGCAGAAGTTGATAAAAGTCTTCAATTTCCTCATCTTTGGCTTTGGTGGTTGGTGCATAAATTTGAATAATAGTAGTATTTATTGGTCTTCCTTGTAGGTGTATGGATATTATCCTATCACTGATAGCATTGTACTTCAGGACAGATCTTGAAATATCCTTTGTGATGATGAATGCCACGCCATTCGATGAATGCCACGCCATTCCTCTTCAAATTGTCATTCCTGGCATAGTACATCATGTGGTTGTCTGATTCAAAATGGTCAAAACCTGTCCATTTCAGCTCATTAATGCCTAAGATACCAATCTTTATGCATTCCATTTCATTTTTTTACAACTTCCAATTTTCCTAGATTCATACTTTGTACATCCCATGTTCTAATTATTAATGGATGTTTGCAGCTCTTTCTCCTCAATTTGTGTCATGCCATGTCAGCAAATGGAGGTCTTGAAATCTTTACTTTATCCATATCATTAAGATTGAAGGTTGGGCAATCCTACTTCTGTAGTGATACTGCCTCGGAAACCCAAGGAGGGGTCGCTATGAGTCGGGGCCGACTCGACGTCAAATAACAACAACAACAAGATTGGTTCTACTCTGATGAGGCAGCTCTTTCCCAGTCATATTTTGAGAGCCTTCTGACCTAAAGGGCTCGTCCTCCTGCATTGCATCCGACAATGTTTCTGGGCTATTCATAAAGTTGTGCAGTAATGTATCAGACAGTGTTTCTCTGCTGTTCATAAGGTTTTCCCTGGCCAATTCTTTGAGATGTGGATGGCCTCTTCCTTCTTTCTAGTCTGTCTCAATCTGTAAGCTGCATTGAAACCTGTGCACCATATGCAATCCTGCTGGCATTTGAAACACTGGTGGCATAGCCTCAACCCTCACAGCAACATGGAAGCCACCACAGGTTGACAAACTGACAGACAAGTTTGTCTCCCTTAGCTGTTCGAAACCTCTCTGCCCTCCCCTGACCTGACCTGGGGTTGCTGGCTCTGTTGTTCCCTCTGGCTTTTGGAACTCCAATTTTAAGGAGGAGAAATTGTGCAGTTTGGATCTAGACTAGTCAAATACGTATATATCATCCCGGAGTGCTTTTAAAAGAAGTTAAAAGGTCTATAACAGTGATCTTCAGACTTTTTAATTTTTCAGACCCAAAAATTTTTCAAAAGTGTTGGACAAATGGCTACCATTGTCAACCACTTGGAGGGGGATCTATGTAGGAGATCCTGGATAGAGTGGGAAAACAATGTGGAACAAAACACAAAATCATTAAAAAATAATAATAATAATAGGACCAGGTTTGCTAGTCTGATGGAGCCTGGGGCAACCCCTGAGACT
>NW_006921636.1:12220868-12237788 GCF_000298275.1 Orycteropus afer afer | reverse complement strand
ACTGTGGTCAATGACATGAGACAAAGTATATGTGAACTGCTGTATGGAAAGTGAATTTGCTCTGTAAATCTTCACCCAAATCACAATGAAAAAATAATAATAAAATTATATGAAACAATAGTTTTCAGATATTGGGCAACAGACAATGGAGGACTGTGATCCTTGGTGTGTGTGTGGTGGGGGGAATGTGCTCCCCTGGGAACCAGGCTGACCCAGGAAGCTCCACCATACACAGAATGTTGTTAGATATAATAACAGCAGTACGGGGACAGTGTGTCCAGGGAAGGAGGGAACTGAAGATGATCTCCCATCAGCCATTCAATGCTGCAGCCCAGAAGGGATGCACCTTACGTTCCCCCGCAGCCAGAATTAGTCACTTGGTTACAGCCAACTCCCAGGTGTCCAAAAGAAGAGAACTGGATATGGGCAAACCTTTAAAGTCTCTACTACATAAAAGAATGACAATGTAAAGATCAAGTTGGGACTGTCCAAGGTATAAAGTCGAAGTAGGAAGAAAAAGGGAGAGAAAAGCAATACTGCTCAGACCTTCAGCTTAGAAAGTGTGGTCTCAAGAGATACTGTGTACGTGATGGGATAAAAAAAAATAGAGGTTTCGTTTATTGAGCTTCTGAGGAGAAACAAGAGAACTACAAATAACTACAAATACCAAACAGGGGCAGGGGGAGAAGGCAGGCCGTGTAGGTCAACTTGACAGTGGATGATCAATGAATATTGTCTAGCTTTTGTTTATTCTTAAGGAGATAATCACCAGAAAGTCAGAAGTCAAAATGATTAAAAGAGGTTTCCTCGGGGGAGTGGGACAGGAGGTGGAAAATGAGGGTGAGAACCTGTTGTTTTTCATCATAAATTTTCCTGTGCTGTTTAATATGTTATGTGTTCATGACCTACTTTGATGAAATTTAAAAAAAAAAAAAGTTTTTTAAAATAGCGTATGGTTTTTGAGGTCAGATAGACAAGCTTTGCCACACTGGCCAACTTGCCGTCACTTAACCTACCTGGGCTTCAGCGTCCTTCTCCTTAGAAATGATACCATCTACTTCTTGGGCTTTGGTGAGAATTGAATGAAATCAAGTATGTCCAGTGCCTAGCACACAGGAAGTACTGGCTAAACAGAAGACGTCAGGTCCATACAGATGTGTGTGCGAGGGATGTGGGACGTGGGTCCTGATGGAGAAATAGACACTGGAGATTCTCAGAGACCACCTGTCCCGACTGGCCCCCTCTGGGACCTCTGAATCATCACCTGCATTTGGCTCTCTGCACAGAGAAACAGAGCAATCTGGGAGGAATTGAAATATTCTCTCCTGTGTAAATTGTCTCTTTTTGTGCTGACAAGTGCAACGTGTCCTGGAAAAGGTCAAAAGTACTTCTTTTCTTTCGTACAGTAGAGGTGGGAGTGAAGGCAGGACAGGCAGGAAGAAGAGCAGTGCTGCCAGCCCAGGGCCTGCTCAGAATCAGTCCTCCATAAATCCTTGTTGGAAGAATGAATGTAACTCTTGCTGCTTGAAGTTACCTCTTTATAAATTCTTTCATCCCTTTAGTCACCCATTCAATAAATATTTACTGAATGCATCTGAGCACATATTTCTCTTCCTCAGTGGTTCCTTTCTCTTTGATGACCTGGCTCTTCTCTAAACCTCAAATCATCAAAGACCCTCCCTCCATTGCCATTTCCAGCACCTCTTACAAAACTTAGCAGTTACATAAGAGAAGATCATAAACAACCATTGATTGGTAGTGGTGATTTTAAGTAGTCCTAGGGGAGAAACTGCCTAATGTTCAGCTGCTAACCTAAAAAATGATACATTGCCTGGTCCTACGCCAGCCTCACAATCCTTGCTATGCCTGAGCCCATTGTTGCAGCCGCTGTGTCAATCTGTCTCTTTGAGGGCCTTCCTGTTTTTCGTTGACCCTCCATTTTACCAAGCATGATATCCTTCTATGAGAAGGGTCCCTTCTGACAATATGACCAAAGTAGATGAGACAAATTTGGACCATTCTCTCTCCCAAGGAGCATTCTGGCTGCACTTCTTCCAAGACATATTTGTTCATTCTTCTGGCAGTCCATGGTACTTTCAGTTTTCTTCGCCAACACCACAACTCAAAAACATCAACTCTTCTTCGGTCTTCCTTATTCATTGCCCAGCTTTCACATGCATGAGGTAACAGAAAACACCAAGGCTTGGTCTTAGTGTTCAAAGAGTCTTCAAAGAGATATCTTTGCTCTTCAGCACCTGCTCTTCAGCACCTTAAAGAGGTCTTTTGCAGCAGATCTGCCCAGTGCAATACATTATCTGATTTCTTGACTGCTGCTTCCATTGGTGTTGATCGTGGAACCAACTAATATGAAATCGTTGACAACTTCATCTTTTCTCCATTTATTGTGAGGGTGCTTTTTGGTCCAGTTGTGTCATCTGCAAATTGCAGGTTTTTAATGAGTCTTCTTCCAATGCTGATGCCACGTTCTTCTTCATATAGTCCAGCATCTACAGTTATTTGCTCAGCATACAGATTGAATAAGTATGGTGAAAGAATACAACCCTGACACACTCCCTTCCTGATTTTAAACCATGCAGTATCCCTCTGTTCTGTTCAAACCACAGCCTCTTGGTCAATGTATAGGCTCCTCATGAGCACAATCAAGTGTTCTGGAATTTCCATTCTTCTCAATGTTATCCATAATTTGTTATGATCCACACAATCAAATGCTTATGCGTAGTCAATAAAACACAAGTAAACATCTTTCTGGTATTCTTTGCTTTCAGTCAAGATCCATCTGACAGTAGTGATGCTATCCCTCATTCCACGTCCTCTTCTGAATGCAGCTTGCATTCCTGGAAGTTCTCTGTCAATATAGTGCTGCAACCAGTTTTGAATTATTTTCAGCAAGATTTCACTTGTGTGTAACATTAATGGTATTGTTTGATAATTTCCACATTCCACCTTTCTTTGGAATGAGTACAAATATGGATCTCTTCCAGTCAATTGGCCAGGTTGTCTTCCAATTTCTTGGCATAGACAAGTGAGTCCCTCCAAGGTGGCATCCATTTGTTGAAACATTTCAATGAGTATCTTGTCAGTTGCTGGAGCCTTGTTCTTCACCAACTCCTTCAGTGCAGCTTTGACTTCTTCCTTCAATACCAGTGGTTCTTGATCATATGCCACCTCCTGAAATGGATGAACATTGACCAATTCTTTTTGGTACAATTCTTTTTGGTACCAATACTTCTTTTGGTGTTTCCTGCATCATTCAATATATTGCCCGTAGAATCTTTCAATATTGCAACTTGAGGCTTGAATTTTTTTCTTCAGTTCTTTCAGCTTGAGAAATGCCAAGCATGTTCTTCCCTTTTGGCTTTCCAGCTCCATGTCTTTGCACATTTCATGATAATAATTGACTTTGTCTTCTCAAGCTGCTCTCTGAAATCTTCTGTTCAGTTCTTTTATCTTGTCATTTCTTCCATTTTCTTTAGCTATTCTCCATTCAAGGGCAAGTTTTAGAGTCTCTTCTGACATCCATTTTGGTCTTTTCTTCCTTTCCTGCCTTTTTAATGACCTTTGCTTTCTTCATGGATGATGTTCTTGATGTCATCCCACAATTTCTCTGGTTTTCGGTCACTGGTGTTCAATGCATCAAATTTATGCTTTAGATTGTCTCTTAATTCAGGAGGAATATAATCAAGGTCATATTTTAGTTCTCGTGGACTTGTTTTAGTTTTCTTCAGCTTCAACTTGAACTTGCAGATGCGGAGTTGATGGTCTATGCCACAGTCAGCTGCTGGCCTTGTTTTGGCTGAAGGTATTGAGCTTCTCCATCACCTCTTTCCACAGATGTAGTCAATCTGATTCCTGTGTACTCCACCTGGCAAGGTCCATTTATGTGTTTGAAAAAAGGTATTTGCAATGAATAAATTGTTGGTCTTGCAAAATTCTATCTTGCCATCTCCAGCATTGTTTCTATTACCAAGGCCATATTTTCCAACTACCGGTGATTTTTCTTTGTTTCCAACTTTTGCATTCCAATCACCAGTGATAATCAACTCATCTTGATTGCATATTTGGTCAATTTCAGACTGCAGAAGTTGACAAAAATCTTCAATTTCCTCATTTTTGGCTTCAGTGGTTGGGGCATAAATTTGAGTAATAATAATATTAACTGGTCTTCCTTGTAGGCATATGGATATTATCCTATCACTGATAGCACTGTACTTCAGGATAGATCTTGAAACATTCTTTGTGATGATGAATGCCATGCCACTCTTCTTCAATTTGTCATTCCCAGCAGAGTAGATTATATGGTTGTCTGATTCAAAATGGCCAAAACCAGTCCATTTTAGCTCACTAATGCCTAGGATATTGATCTTTATATGTTCCATTTCATTTTTCACAACTTTCAATTTTCCTACATTCATACTTTTTTCCATTCCATGTTCTAATTATGAATGGATGTTTGCAGCTGTTTCTTCCCATTTTGAGTCATGCCCCATTGGCAAACGAAGATCCTGAAAGCTTTACTCCATCCACGCCATTAAGGTCGACTCTACTCTGAGGAGGCAGCTCTTCCCCAGTCCTATCTTGAGGGCCTTCCAACCTGAGGACCTCACTTCCGGCACTGTATCAGACAGTGTTTCAGGGCTATTCATAAAGTTTTCCAACAATATATCAGGTAGTGTTTCACTGCTCTTCATAAGGTTTTCACTGGCCAATTCTTTGAGAAGTGGATGACCCCTTCTTTCTTCCAAGTCTGTCTTAGTCTGGAAGCTCTGCTGACCCTGCTGGTATTTGAAACACAGGTGGCATAGCCTCCAGCCTCACAGCAACAGGCAAGCCACCACAGAATGACAAACTGACAGATGAGTGGTGGATATTAGGCACTAGAGAGTGTTTACTGAGGGAGAGATTTCAGCCATGGAGGGCCATGGGCACCTTTAAAATGGCGCTACTGAGATACCTTCACATAAGTTCATTCTGGAGTGAGTGTGGCAAGATTGAAGGTGGGCACCCCCTGGCCCTACAGCAGAAAGAGACCTCAGCTGGGTCCAGGTACTCTGGCTCCAGGAATGCTTGCCAGCTTGTCTGCGAGGCTGAAGGACCTGCAAAGTCACTAAGCCACTTCTTGCCTGAGCTCCAGGCCGTGGAGCCCCACCCCCTCCTCCTAGGTCCCTCCACTCATCTTCCCGTCCCTTTATGGATTTTCTTCTTCTTTCTCCTGCTCGGCAGTTTTACCCAATCAGGGACCAATTGCTGTGCCCTCGGATCAAAATAGCCCTTGGGAAGGATCTGGACGTCTCTGGGGACGCACCTCGCTGCTCCTGGAGAGGAACCGTTTTCTTCCAGACAAAAGTTTCATTCGCGTTAAGCCTCGTCAGCTTTATTAAGGCCTCTCCCTAGAGAGCATGAGTTGGCACCAACCCAGAACCTGGAAGCAGTCAGCAACGAGAACTCGCTGTATTTGTCTCTCATATCTCAGCTCTCCAGAGGCTTGGAACTTCCGTTTTCTTTCTTTTTTAGTTTCTCAGTCACGGTTCTGCTTGAACCCAGATTTAAAGCTCCTCTTTGGCTGGAGTTAAGTGCTCAGTAAGCATTTGTTGAGGAAGGGATGAAAGAATGAATGATGGCATTGCCAGCGCGCAGTGAAAGGTTGATGGAAGAGAATCAAATAAAACAATGCATGTGAAGCTGCTGTGTAAACCGAAGAGTGAAACTGTTCCCGAGTTGGGCGGAGCTGCAGCCTTAGCCACTGGCGCCCTCTGCTGGAACTTGCTTGGCACAGCAGGCCCATTTCTGCTTTAGTGGGACTTGAGGGACCGGCTTCCGGAAATGCAAGAGCAAAATCTCTTTCTGAAAGTGAGTAGCGTCTGGGGTCTTAAAAGCTTTCTAGGGACCATCTAAGATGCAACTCTTGGTCTCTCCTCCTCCGGAGCAAAGGAGAAAATGAAAGACCCTTGGAAACAGTCCAAGCGACTAATGGAAGACCCTGAGACCAGAAGAACTAAATAGTGCCCAGCTGCCAATGCCAACCAGTTGCAAAGGGATAAAAATTGGAGATCCTGCATAGAGTGGGTGAAAAATGTGGAACAAAACTCAAAATCATGAATGGCTTACTGGTCTGACAGAGACTGGTGAAACCCCAAGACTATGGCCCCAAGTCAACCTTCGGGCCTGGAATTCTCACTCCAGTGGCTTAACTCTCAGCCAAATAATAGACAGGCCTACGAGCTGAACAGCTACACCAAGGAGATGCAATCCTTAGAACAATCAACTATGGGAGATCAGAAGGGCAGCGTTTGCACAGGGAGAGAGGGAGGGAGGGAGGAGTACATAGAGGCCAGCAGGCCACAGGGAAAGGGGTAACCACAGGGAGGAAGTGGGGGGAGAGCTATCACATTGCAGGGAATGTAACCAGTGACACAAAACAAAATGTGTATGAATTGTTGAATGTAAAACGAATCTGCTTTATAAATTTTCACCCAAATCACAATAAAAAGTTAAAATAAATAAATAAATAACTTTCCTTCTTCTTTGCCCTGGCTTTCCCTGTTACTTAACCGAGATGATTTTTTTTTTTTTTTTTTTTAATATAATACCACTACCAACATGTTAGCACCTGTTTGGTGCAACTAACATGGGCCCAACACTGTGGTAAGTGCCTCTCTCTCTTCATGCATTATATTTCTTCATCTTCACAATAACCCTCGGAGGCAGTACTATGATTATTGCATCTTTGTAGATGAAAAGTCTGAGGCTAATAGTGAATTTCTAATGCTCAAGACCACATAGTCCATGTTTGGAATAAAACTCAAACCCAGTTGCATCTGACTTCAAAGCCTACTGTGGGTCAGGCTCCCCAGGAATCAGACTCCAAGATGCAGATCTGCACACAGGAAGTTTCTCGTGGAGTTCTCTGAGGAAAATGGGTGTGGAAGGGAGAAGTTTAACACCAATACAGTCTCTGCAGAGGCCTCGGCTGATGCTACAGAGAAATAGGAAGCTGGGATCACTCTTCAGAACTTTTTCATACTGGAGCAAGGAAGCCTCCCACAGCATCTAGTCACTGGATGCTGACCATCCCAGGAAGGGGGTATGATCTTGGGCCAATATGCTCTCTCCAACTTAGGACAAGTCCCCAGGAGGGACTCGGCTAAGGCCTGTTGGCAGCCAACACTCCTTAGTAACAAAATAATAACATACCTAGAGACCAGTCTATTACAAAATCTTCCAGACCTTTATAAAGAAAATTATGAACTTTACTATGAGACATAAATGAAAGCATATGTTATCTTCCCCAATGGGAAAGACACAATATAGTCCCTGACTTACAATGTATTTGAGTTAGGATGAACTGTGAGTAAGACCATCCACTTTTTGTTTGTACATCTTATTGTTAGTACTATGTACCACATACAATGTTGCAGCACATAATTTGCTGGTCTTCAATTTTACGATTTACTGTTCAGAACACTGACGTATAGTTTTCTCAGCTAAATCAGGGACCCAAATGCTGATTGCATCTGATGCAGATTCAGGAAGCTGTGAGGTATAACTATGAAATAGATGTTTGTATGAATTAAAATATATCTGTAAGCTTATACGTAATCTTTCCAACCACCCAAAGACAAATAAAGACTGGATTTCTAAAGATACTGATAATAAAAGGCAAAAACAATGAAAACGGGGGAAAAAAAAAAGAGGTATTCAACGTATGTTAGAACAGATTTATGACAGAGTCATTGGAATGGAACCCCATCGTGAGTTGGGGACCATCTGTACTGGAAAGATTGCGATTCTCTTCAAATGAATCTTTCAATTCAATGCAATCCCAATAAAATCTCACAAGAATTTTTTATGAGTTGACAAGCTGATTCTAAAATTCATCCAGAAGAGTATTGCACAGGTCTAGCGAAGGCAACATAGAGAAGAAAGAAAGGAGCAACCTGCCCTACCTGATGCTGAAGCCTGTAACACACCCTCTGTAGCTAAAGCTGAGCAGTACTGGCACTGGGACTGCAAACTCCATCAAAGACATGGAAATGAGAATCCAGAAACGAACTTCTGGGAGTTCATTATGCATTAAATTGTTATTCCCAATAATGAGGAAATAATGGACTATTCAATAAATGGTACTATGACAACTGGATGTCCATGTGGGCAAATACCAATTTGAAATAGAAATCCCAGGGGGATTAAAGAAGCAAAGTGAAGAAACAAAATATATTAAATATATTAGAAAAAAATATAGGACACTGCATTAATGGTGAGTAGGGAAGGCCCTACTGAAACAAGACACAAGATTTAAAAAATGGTAAAGGGTGAAAAACCCCAGCCAAGCCCCCTGCTATCAAGCTGATTCTGACCCACAGTGACCAACCTACAGATATATTTTAATTCATACAAACATACCTTTAAAAAAATACACAGGCAGAGTAGAACTGCCTATAGGATTTCCAAGGGGGTAAATCTCTACAGAAGCAGAGTGCCTGATCTTTCTCCTGCAGAGTGGCTGGTGGGTTTGAACCACTGACCTTTCGGTTAGCAGTTGACTGCTTTAACCACTGCACCACCAGTTAAGGTTGAGTCAATTATTATGCAAAAACTTAAAACATTATTATGACAAATCAAAGGTCAAAAAAAAAAAGTGACACACCATGAGAGAAGATTTACAAAAGATTACTATCCAGCTCATTAAGAAAAAGACAACGCAGTAAAAAAATGGGGAAGGGGCAAAAGAAGACAAGGAGATCAAATAATGAACTGTTGTTGTTAAGTACTATCTAGTCAGTTCCGACCCATACCCACCCCATATACAACACAATGAAAGACTGGCGGGTCCCATGCCATCCTCACAGCCATAGCTGTGTTTGAGCCCATTGTTGAAGCCACCGTCAATCCATCTCATTGAGGGTCTTTTCTCTTTTTTGCTGACCTTGTACTAAGCATGATGATCTTCGCCAGGAACTGGTCCCTCTTGATATCATGTCCAAAGTACATGAGACAAAGTCTCACCATCTTCTCTTCTAAGGAGAATTCTGACTGTACTTCTTCCAAGACAGATGTGTTCATTCTTCTGGGAGTACGTGGTATAGTCTTTGCCAACACCATAATTCAAACACATCAACTCTTCTTCAGTCTTCCTTATTCCTTTGTCCCACTTTCCATGAATGTGCAAAATAAACTTATAAACAATAAACTTACAAAATGCTTGCTGTTGTTGTTATGTGCCGTCGAGTCGGACCTGACTCATAGCGACCCCTCCTTGGGTTTCTGAGGCAGTATCTCTATGGAAGTAGATTGCCCCATCTTCCTTATGAGGAGTGGCTGGTGGGTTTGAACTGCCAGGCTTCTGGTTAGCAGTCAAGTGCCTTAGGCACTACGCTACCAGAGCTTCTACAAATGTTTAGCTTCGCTAATAATTATTATGTTAAGCACCATTGAGTTGATTCTGACTCATAATGAATCCCAAGTGACTGAGTAGAACTGTTCCATAGGGTTTCCCAGGCTGTCTTCTTTATGGGAGCAGATCACCAAGTCTTTCTTCTCATGGAGCCACTGGGTGGATTAGAACCACCAACCTTTCAGTTACCACCCAAGTGCTTAGCCATTGTGCCACCAAGGATCCTTTCACACTAATAATTGGAGCAATGCAAAATAAAAATTCAATTAAGTGCCATTTTTCCTTGATGAGTTTGGCAAGAATTAAGTCATTTCCTGGACTGTCGGTAGAAGAGAGCGATGGCTGTCTTCCATTGATTTCTCCAGATCTGCCCTCTACCCTCCTCCACTTGTGTCCCAAGAGGCCAGACTGCTACATCAACAGGCTCCCTGGCCTTCTGTCATCTGGTTGAGGTCATCCCAGGAGAAGACCAGAGGGGAAAGAGTGATGTAAGGTATTTATTCCCTCAGCTCCACCCTTGTGGGGACATACTGGACCGGCTTCATCCATCCCCCTCCACATGACTGTCTTCTTCCAGGGTCTAGTAACTGCTCTCTCCGCTTGCTCATTCAGGCTAAGGGGTAGCAATAACCACACTATTCACTGTAAACAGTCTCTTAATTAAACTCTCCTTAAATCCTCCTGATGATTGTGCCATATAAGTAGGCAAAGAGAAAGTGGCACAGCTCCTTTGGAGGACAATTTCTCAGCAATTTCTCTTCTCTGAGCCGCCCCAGAGAAACACTTACACATGTAGGCAAGGGACAAACATGAGGATATTTGCAACACCCTTGTTTGCAATAATTAAAAATTAGAAGCAATTTAATATCCTCAAATAGGATAATAGTTAAATAAACTATAACCACTGCCATCAAGTCAATTCGGACTCATACCAACCCTGTAGGACAGAGTAGAACTGCCCCATAGGATTTCCAAGGCTGTAAATCTTTACAGGAGCCAACTGCCACATCTTTCTCCCGGAGAGCAGCTACTGGGTTCAAACCACTGACCTTTCAGTTAGCGACCAAACGCTCTGGCCACTGGGCCACCAGGGCTCCTCTAGTATATCCATATTACGGCAGATCTTGCAGCTGCTTACATATGAGATGACCCTATTCATAACAGAAAGATCTCAATGACATGTTTTGGCATGAAAAAGGTGAGTTTCAAAACCATACATATAGTATAATAAATTATGCAAACAATGGTATCTATTTCAATAGTTCCATGTGTTCTACAAAAGTATGGAAAATTTTTTACTGTCCGTCGCTATGGAAGGATTATACATCTCCACCCCATTAGAATCAGACTTGGCCACACAATTTGTTTTGACCAATGAAATGTGAATGAAAATGACATGTGAGACTTCCAGGAATAAACTTTAAGAGTTTCCAGTATTCTTTCTTTTCCTTCTGCCATGAAACTAGCATGTCCCAGCTACTCCTTCAACCTGTGTCCAGAGATACACTGAAGCCAATGCATGACAAACATATGAGGTGATCAAGAATTAAACTTTTGTTATAAGCCAGTGAGGTTGTTTGTTATTGCAGCATACCCTAGCCTATCTGACTAATGCATGCTGCTATACATAATTAATACCTGCTTATTTCTGGGGAGAAGAAACTATATGGTGGGGGTAGTGATCACAAGGTACTTTAGTTTTAATCTTTAATATTTCAGTTTTCTTACAATTAAAATATATTCGTGCATCACTATGTAACAAAAATACATTATTTAAAATGAATGCAGCAGGTGTTTTGTTACTTAAAATTAAATGCTAAAAAATATCACTCTTAAAATACACACATAAACATTCAATAAATTAATGGTTTTTTTTGCCCAGCTGGCACTTCGAAGTAGGAGACTGGAGGCAGATAGTTCCGTGAACTTTCCAAGGCTACAGGAAGCATTGGAGCGTGACAATACCTTGTCACTTTCTCTGCAGGTAGAAATCCTCAGAGCCCAGACAAGCTGTGAAACTTACTTCTGGTTCAACTAGCATAAAACTGAAATGCGGATTCACAGTATTTTCCTTTTTTTTTTACATTAATGGTGCCTACCTTTCCAATGACCTCATTTACATGAGAGCAAAGGAGATTATATGACCAAAATTCAGTTCAGCAAATCTAGGAGAATTCTAGCTCTTGACACAGCTGACCCTTGTCTGGCAAAGTTAGTGAGAGGTATGGGGACTCTGTTTCTGGTTACACTTACAGATCTTCCTGAGTCAGAAGTTCCATTAAAATGAAAGTCAGAGTTGGTTGGATGGATATACCAAAGATCTCATGTGAGTCGCCATGTCAAAAACTTTGCTGAAATTTCAACTTCTTATTCAAGCCAAACAGCAGCCCATTTGTCTTTGAACTTTACTTTTGAGCAAAGTGAAAACTGCCAGACCCTGTGAGGCAGGGCTTGGTCCCTAGTTTCACGTGTGCCAGATAGTTACGGTGGCAGCAGTAGGAGTGGCAGTAGCAGCCCCTGATTTCTCAATCACAGGTATGCTGACTTTGAAACAAAAATTTCCCTTGATTTCTGTTACTCTAGGAGGCCTGGTAGCATAGTGGTTAAGTGCTTGGCTGCTAACTGAAGGGTTGGTGGTTCAAATCCACCAACTGCCTCATTGGAGAAAGATATGGCAATTTTGCAAACTTGGAAACTCTGTGGAGCAGTTCTTCTCTGTCCTTTAGATTGTTATGTATCAGAACTGACTTCATGGCAATGAGTTTGGTTTTTGGATTTCTGCTTTTCTGCTGGTCTAGCTTTTCCAATCAGTTTGGAACCACCTGATTCCCTTTATTACATTCCTTTCTGTGTAAAATACCTACTGTGGTGTCTGTTTCTGTTTTCAGCACAAAACCCTGTCTGGATACAGGTTTGGAATAACATACAGAAAGTAGAGCTAAAGACAAAAAGATGACAAATAGGAGGGAGGGGGAAAAAAGTAATAAATTTGAAGCAACAGGGCAGGATAATTGGAGTTCCAGAAAGTGAAAATACAGAAAATACGGAGAGGAAAGGAGATTGTCAAAGAAATATTTCACAAAACATCCCAGCATTGAAGGAAAAAGGGTATTCATACTGAAAGAGAACCTGAGAAATAATTAGACATCATGTGCATCCTGATATGACACAATAGGAAATATATGGTACCATCTCTAAAATATTCTTGCCAAATATTTGAACCAGAATCTAATCAAGCCTCTAGACATAAGTAAGGAGCTCTGGTAGCATAATGCCTAAGGCACTTGACTGCTAACCAGAAGCCTGGTGGTTCAAATCCACCAGCCACTCCTCAAAAGGAAGGTTGGGCAATCTACTTCCGTAGTGATACTGCCTCGGCAACCCAAGGAGGGGTCGCTATGAGTTGGGGCCGACTCGACGGCACATAACAACAACAACAGACATAAGTACCAGTTTACAAGACATATAAGAGATGGTGTCACAGTTTTAAAAATACCAGAAGGATTTAATCACCCACAGCTAGACTGAAGAAACTCTGTAGAATAATTTACTCAGTTTCTTCAACAAATAAATTTGATGAGAAAAGGAGGAATAGAGGGAACTATTACAGATTATAAGAGATTTAAGAGACTTAGTAACCAAATGCAACCTGTAGACCTTGCTTAACAAGAAATAAACCAACATAGAAAGACATTTTGAGAAAATCAGAAAAAAAAAAAGAACCTGGAATGAGTATTATAAAAGAGTAAGGAACTATTAATAATTTCCTTAAATGTAATAATGGAATTGTGGTTATGATTTTTTAAATTTCTTATTTCTTTGGGCTATGTACTAAAATATTTACAAATGCCATGACATGTTTGGAAATTGCTGTTAAATACTACTACCAAAAAAAGTGTGAGATATTGAGGGAATAGTAAAATAAAGCTGGATTATGGATAAACATGGGGTTTACTGTACTTTCTACTTTATTTTTGTGTTTATTTGAAATTTATCCTTGGAAACCATGTGTTTGACAAGAATATCATAACCAAAATACATACAAAATCTCAACAGCTTAAGAACAGTAAGACAAACAACCCAATCATAAAATGGGCAAAGGACTTGAATAGATATTTCACCAAAGAGACATTCAAATGGCCACCAAACACATGAAAGGATCCTCAGCATAGTTAGTCATCATAGAGATGCAAATCAAAATCACAGTAAGACACCATTTCACTCCTACTAGCCTGGCTAAGACAGAAAACGAAAACCAGGAAATAACAAATGTTAGCAAGGATGTGGGGAAATTGGAACCATTACCCATTGCTGGTAGGAATGCAAAATGGTACATCTTTTGTGAAAAACCGTAGCTTTTCCACAAAACTGAAAATAAAAGTACTGTATGAGCCAGCAATTCCACTCCTAGATATATACTCAAAAGACTTGTAAGCAGAGACTCAAACAGAGACTTGTATACCAGTGTTTACTGCAGCATTATTCACAGTAGCCAAAAGGTAGAAACAGCCTAAATGTCCATCAACAGATGAATGGATAAACAAAATGAGGTATGTACATATAATGAAATACTATTCAGCCAATAAGATAAATGAAGTCTTGAAACATGCTACAATATGGATGGACCTGGAAGACATTGTGTTGTTGTTGTCAAGTGCCATCAAGTTGGACCCGACTCATAGCAACCCCTCCTTGGTTTTCCGAAGTGGTATCACTACGGAAGTAGATTGCCCAATCTTCCTTCTGACGAGTGGCTGGTGGGTTTGAACCACCAGCCTTTTGGTTAGCAGTCAAGTGGAAGACATTATACTGAGTGAAATAAGTCAATCACATCACATGTGAATTCACATGATAGTTAAGGTTATATGTGTGTCAACTTGACTGGGCCATGATTCCCAGTGGTTTGCCAGTTATGATGTAGTCATCCTCCATGATGACATCTGATTTAATGTAATCGCCTCCATGATGACATCTGATATGAGCAGCTGATCAGTTGAAAGAGTTTCCTCGGAGGTGTCGCCTGCATCCAATATATGTGGATGTTCTGGCAAAGCTCTCTGCTTTGTGCTCCATTTGGATCCTCCATCTGACTCATCATTATCTGACCTCTGGTTCTTTGGACTTCAGCCAGTGGCCTGCCATATTACCTGCCAATCTTGGGATCCATTAGCCTCCACAGCCTGTGATCCAGAAGCCTGCCATATTACCTGATGAGCTTGCCTTCATCAGCCTCCACAGCTACATGACTTAGCAGAAGCCTCCAGCCTGATTTCTGATTCAGGGACTTGGGTCTTGCCAGCCTGTATAAATGTGTGAGCCATTTCCTTGGAGATAAATCTCTTTGTATGTATGTATGTGTGTGTGTGTGTGTGTGTATAATATATATAAAAGCTTCACTGGTTTTGCTTCTCTAGCCTAAAACACTTGTATAAAAAGAGAAGAAAAGGCAAATGGATAGAGAACAGAGTTGGTCAGTGGTTACCAGGGGTGGGTGGAAGGGGGAAGGTTATCAGTGATGGAAATATCACATTGATAAGGGTACGCCTGCACAGCTAGTGATAGTAATTGTTGTCAATGAGTTGTATACCTGCAAAAAATTAAACTGGGAAAAGTTGTGTGACAGATATATTTACAACAATAAACAGTAGCTGCTGGGGCTGATTATGTACAACAAAAAACCTCATGGGACTTATTTTCTTGGTTTGGATGATTAAGGTCATGGTTTCATAGGGCATCCCGATTAATCAGCCTAATAATATCTTTAGTGCTTCTGTTCTACCTCCTAGTTTGTTGCACAGAGCCTGGGGTCTTAAAAGCATGGAAGCAGCCATCCAAGGCAAAACAATTGGTCTCTAATCACCTGGACCAAGAGAGGAAGAAGGAGAGTCAGGAATAGGGGGAGAATAAGGAATGTGTGGCTAACTGCCTCCATGAACAACTGCCTCCTTTGCCATGAGACCAGAAAAATTGCATGGTGCCCAGCTACCATTAGTGAACTTTGATCATATATACTATGGAAGAATTCTGATCAAAAGGGGTAAAATGCAGAACAGAATTTCAAAATCTCAATGGTCTCCAGACTTCCTGGAGCCATGAAGTGGGATGAAGTGCTGAAATTATCGCCCTGAGATAATCTTTAAACCTTAAAACAAAAATATCTCCTGAAATCTTCTTAAAACCAAACAACGTTGTTGTTGTTAGGTGACATCTAGTTGGTTCTGACTCATAACAACCGCATGTACAACAAAAGAAAACACTGCCAGGTCCTGCACCATCCTCAGAATTTGTTGCTGTGCTTGAGCTCATTACTGTAGGCTCTGTGTCTAACCATCTTGTTGAGGTTCTTCCTATTTTTCACTGACACTCTACTTTATCAAGCATGATATCCTTCTCCAGGGAATGGTTCCTCCTGATAACTTGTCCAAAGTATGAGAGACAAAGTCTCACCATCCTTGCTTCTAAGGAGCACTCTGGCCGTACCTCTTCCAAGACAGATTTACTCACTCTTCTGGCAGTCCATGTGTACTCAATATTCTTCACCAACACTATAATTCATATGCATGCTTTGGTTTTCCTTATTTACGGTCCCGCTTTCATATGTCTATAAGGCAATTGAAAATACCATGGTGTGGGTCAAGCACACCTTAGTCTTCAAAGTGACATCTTTTGCAGCAGATTTGCCCAGTACAATATGTCATTTGATTTCCTGCCTGCTGCTTCCATGGGTGTTAACTGTGGATTCAAGTAAAATTAAATTCTTGACAACTTCAATTTTTTCTCCTTTGTCAGGATGTTGCGTATTGGTCGAGTTGTGAGGATTTTTGTTTTCTTTATGTTGAGGTGTAATCCATGATGAAAGCTGGCCTTTGATATTCATTCATCAGTAAGAGCTTCAAGTCCTCTTCACTTCTAGCAAGCACGGTTGGGGCATATCACAGGTTGTTAATGACTCTTCCTCCAATCATGATGCTGTGTTCTTCTTCATAAAGTCTAGCTTCTTGGATTATTTGCTTAGCATACAGATACAGAAAGGATACACCTTTCATAATTTTTTTAACCATTTAAACCATGTACTATCCCCTTGTTCCATTTGAACAACTGCCTCTTGGTCTATGTATAGGTTCCTCATGAGCACAATTAAATGTTCAGGATTTCCCATTCTTTGCAATGTTATCTATAATTTCTTATGATCTACACAGTTGAGTGCCTTTGAACAGTCAATAAAACACAGGTAAATACCTTTCTGGTATTCTCTGCTTTCAGCCAACATCCATCTAACATCAGCAACAATATCCTTCCTTCCACGTTCCCTTCTAAACCTGGTTCAAATTTCTGGCAGTTCCCTGTTGATGTACTGCTGCAACCTTTTTGGATTATTTTCAGCAAAATTTTACTTGTGTGTGATATTAATGATAGTGGGGAGCTCTGGTAGCATAGTGGCTAAGACACTTGCCTGCTAACCAGACGGCTGGCGGTTCAAACCCACCAGCCACTCCTCGGAAGGAAGG
>NW_006921636.1:12217278-12219990 GCF_000298275.1 Orycteropus afer afer | reverse complement strand
TTGAAATATAATTTATGTACAGTGAAAAACACAAAACTAAAGTGACATGAGTCAATGTATTTATTTATTGATTGATTGATTTTTTGCAGTGTTCCCTCCCCTCCTCTCCCACCCCTGGTAACCAACAAAGAAATTTCCTTCCATATATAAACCTTTCCTTGATTTTTTACATCAGTGAACTAATACTATATTTGTCCATCTGTGATTGACTTATTTCACTCAGCATAATGTCCTCCAAGTTCATTCATGTTATGTGGTGTTTTGCAGATTCTACATTATTCTTTAGTGTTGCATAGTATTCCACTGTGTTTATATACTATTGTTTGGTTATTCATTCTTCTGTTGATGGACACCTAGGTTGTTTCTATCTTTTTGCTATTGTAAACAGTGCTGCAATGAACATGGGTGTGCATATGTCTGTTCTTGTCCTGGTTCTCACTTCTTTAGGATCTATACCTAGTAATGGGATTGCTGGGTCAAATGATATTTCTAATTCCAGCTTTTTAAGGAATCACCATACTGCTTTCCACTGTAGTTGTATCACTTTACAGTCTCACCAGCAGTGTAGGAGAGTCCCAATCTCTCCACATTCTCATGGACTTATTTTAATGTTCTTCAGCTTCAACTTAAACTTGCATATGAGCAACTGATGGTCTGTCCCATACTGGGCCCCTGGCCTGGTTCTGATGATATTGAGCTTCTCCATCATCTCTTTCCCCAGATACATTTTATTTGATTCCTGTGTATTCTATCTGGAGAGGTCCATGCATATAGTTGCCATTTATTTTGTTGAAAAAGAGTATTTGTAATGAATAAGTCATTGGCCTTGCAAAATTCTATCATGCAATCTCTGGCTTCACTTCTGTTACCAAGGCCATATTTTCCAACTACCAATGTACTTCTTTGTTTCCAACTTTCACATTCCAATAACCAGGAATTATCAATGCATCTTGATTGCACGTTTGATCAATTTCATACTGCAGAAGTTAGGAAAAATCTTCAATTTCTTCACCTTTGGCTTTAGTGGTTCATGTGTAAATTTGAATAACAGTTGTATTAACTGGTCTTCCTTATAGACATATGGATGTTATCCTATTACTGACAGCATTGTACTTCAGGATAGATCTTGAAATGTTCTTTTTGACGATGAATGTGATGCCATTCTTCTTTAATTTATCATTCCCTGCATAGTAGACCATATGATTGTCTAATTCAAAATGGCTGATTCCTGTCCTTTTTGGCTCATTAATGCCTAGAACATTGATCTTTATGCATTCCATTTCATTTTTGATGACTTCCAATCTTCCTAGATTCATATTCTGTACATGCTCCCTTTCCAATTATTAATGGATGTTTGCAGCTATTTCTTATTTTGAGTGGTGCCACATCAGCAAATGAAGATCCTGGAAGCTTTATTCCATTCACATCATTAAGGTTGACTCTATTTTGAGGAGGCAGCTCTTCCCTGGTCATATTTTGAGTGCCTTTCAACCTGACAGGCTCATATTCTAGCACTATATCAGATGATGTTTCACTGCTATTCATAAGGCTTCCAGTGGTGAATTTTTTCAGATGTGGACCTGGTCACATCTTCCTTCCCAGTCTGTCTCACTCAAGAAACTGCTGAAACCTGTCCACCATGAGTGAACTTGCTGGCATAGCTTCCAGAATCACGGCAAGACACATACCATAACAGTAAGACAAACTGACCGATGAGTGGTGGAAAAACCATACAATAGTTTAGCTTACCTAGTAAAAAAGGCCTTCATTGAGCATTATGCTCTTTTAAGAAGAACCACTCCTTGGAAGGAAGACTGGGCAGTCTACCTCCATAGAGATACTGCCTCAGAAACCCAAGGAGGGGTCACTATGAGTTGGATCCAACTCAACAGCAGTGAGTTTGTTGTTGTTGTTGTTTTGATATGGGATTAAATTGAAAACAGCACCCTGAAAGTTTAGATAGAAACCCTAGGGGGCAGTGAGTTTATGTTAACGGGGGAGGAACATCCAGTAAAAAAGATTGAGAATGGTGGTACAACTTGAACAATACCATCAATGTCACTAAATGGTACGTGTAGAAACTATTGAATTGGTGTATTTTCTGTGTATAGTCTCAACAACAAGAACAAAATTTCAGAATATCAGGAACCAAAAGAATCTTTTGGAGAGACAAGCTAGGTTTGGACAAGGGATCAAGAATCAGAAAAGCATTAGGCTTCTCAACACCAATATGGATGCTAGAAGACCATTGGAAGAATGCCTTCCAATTTTTGAAAAAAACATTTACAACCTAGAATCTTATATCTAGGGGAACTATTGATCAAGCATGAGGGTAAAATATATTTTGAGATTGGTATGGTTGAAAAAAATTACCTCACAGACATTCTTTCTCAGGAAGCTACTGGAAGATAGTTTTTACAAAAACAATGAAACAAATCAAGAAAAAAAAGTGCAGGGCTAGGAAATAGGGCGTCCCATCTAAAAGGAGAAGAGAATCCTTGGAGTAGTGATGAAGGGGTACCCCAAGATGACAGCCTAAGAACAAAGGGCAAACTGCAGCAAATCAGAAGACTCTAGGAGAGATTTCTGTAAGAAACTGAAATTCATAGGAAATATAATGAGGTTGAACGTTTTGAGAAGAGATTTGAGGAACATCTTACTAGACCGTGGTCAGAATATTGAAGTGTGGAGGGGGTTGTTGTTGTTGTTGTT
>NW_006921636.1:12216633-12217178 GCF_000298275.1 Orycteropus afer afer | reverse complement strand
TGTTGTTGTTATGTGCCGTCGAGTCGGCCCCAACTCATAGCGACCCCTCCTTGGGTTTCCGAGGCAGTATCACTACAGAAGTAGGATTGCCCAAAGGGAACTTGAAAAGCACAAGAAGGAATCAAGATCTCCAGCAAAGACCAGCCCCCAACTGACAGCAGTAAGGAAGGGGGGGAGGGCCTCAGTCTACAAGTGAAAGAAACTGAATTCAGCCGATAACCTTGATGAGTTGGGAAGCAGATTCACCCCCAGAGCCTCTAGAAAGGTCGCAGCCCTGCTGACCCCATGAATCAGCCTTGTGGGACTATTAAGCCGAGAATCCAGCTGAGCCACACTATGCGCAGACCTCTGACCTATAGAACCATGAGATGAGAAATAGGTGTTTTGTTATATAGCAGAAAGTGGTTGTTTAGAGAAACAGGATATGGGGAGGGGCATTAGGGACTTTTTTTTTTTTTTAAATATAACAAGCCTCGTAGAACTATTTTCCTTTTTTAACTACATGCAGGCTGAGCTTTAATGAGAATAAAATATTTTTTTTTTTT
>NW_006921636.1:12196367-12215898 GCF_000298275.1 Orycteropus afer afer | reverse complement strand
TTCCTTCCGAGGAGTGGCTGGTGGGTTTGAACCGCCAGCCGTCTGGTTAGCAGGCAAGTGTCTTAGGCACTATGCTACCAGAGCTCCCACACCTATGTGTTACTTTGATAAAATAAGAGTTTACTCTATTTCATTACTCTTAGATGCCACTGACTTTAAGGGGCATTATTATTTTTTTAATGTATCCCTAAGGATGTGGGCAAAGGAGTCCTGGTGGCACCATAGTTAAATGATTGGCTACTCACTGAGTGGTTGACAGTTCAAACCCTCCCAGCAGCTCTGTGGGAGAAAGAACTGGCAATCTGCTCCCCCAGGGGATTACAGGCTAGAAAACCCTGTGGGGCAGAGCTACTTTTGAGAGTGGATCACTATGAGTTGGAGTTGACTCCACGGCACCTAACCACAACAAATGATGTGGACAGGAGGGGGAAATGCTGCCAATCAAACTATGATACACCATCGATAATAGAAAACATCACGATTTCAGAGATGGTAAGATATGAAAGTATGTACATCTTAGAATCTGTGAAATATAGTAATCTGGTTTTTTAAAGTAGATTATTATTATCGGTACCACATTGTTCCCTGGCCTGCGGTCCATGAGTAAAGACAATCCAGTTCCTGAGGCACTAGCCAGCCTGGCATTACAGGCTTTGAGGATGCTGTGCAGGACATCTGCAGTTAGATGAACGCAGCAGAACCGCCTTGGCCCTTCTGCTGAAGCTTCATTTGGGGTGGGCTCAGTTCTCCCCTTGCCCTGAATTTCCATATCATCCCGCTCATCTTCCTCATAAGCTGAAAACATGGCTGGGGACTGATACCGTAGCCAGAGGTTTTCAGAGTAGGCAGCTCTTCCCTTGATTCCATTTGTAAACATTTGTTGAGCACTCTCTATACAACATTGGCCCTGAGAACAGCTAGAGGAGTGAGACCTCTCCTGCCCTCAAGGAACTTCAAATCTGGTGCTGACCTGGATATGAACGAACTGTTGTAAAGACTGATGTTTAGGGAGGAAACACTGCAAAAATTTAAAAAATTAAAAAAACAAAAACCCTGATGTTTACATTTATGCAGAATGTCATTTTTCTTTTTTAATTCTGCCTTGGATTGAATAAAAAAGTATTGGAGTATAGGGCTCTAGTATCACCTGTTTCAGAAAGTATTTCCTGCTCTCCTAACATACCCCAGGCTCCTGGAATATCATATATGTGTATCTATATATCTATGATATCATTGACCATATTGTATTTTAATATCTCTTTTGTGTCCCTATAAGTTAATATGATTTCAACTGTTTAAAAAAAAAAAAAAAAAAAAAAACCTTCTACCACAGGTGACTTAAATTTCAAGGAAATTTGTTATTTCGTGTGTGAGGAAGTCTAGAAAGACTGTAGTCTTTAGGGTTGGTCAATTTAGAAGTTTATCAATGTTATCCGGTACCCAGGTTCTACCTCTCTGTTCCGCTTCATCATCAGGCTGGTAACAAAGCAGCAGCATTTCCAAACTCCATATTCAAATATAATAATGTCAGTTACAGATTAAATTGTGTCCCCAAAAAAGGTATGTTGAAGTCCTAACCCTGGGTACCTGTGACTGTAACCTTGTTTGGAAATACGGTTTTTAATCATGTTATCAGTTAAATGAAAATGAGGTCATACCAAAGCAGGGTGGGTTCTAATCCAATCTGAGTGGTGTCGTATAAAAGAGAAGAAACAGAGAGACAGGAGGAAGACAACCTTATATCAATGGACTTATGCTGCAGGTTCAAGCCAAACAACACCTGGGACCACAAGAAGCTGAGAGACACCAGAAAGGACCTTCCTCTAAAGCCTTCAGAGAGACAATGGCCCTGCGACACCTGACTTTGGACTGCTAGCCTCCAGAATTGTAAGACAATATAGTTCTGATTTTGTAAGTCATCCAATGGTATTAATTTATGGTATTTTGTTACATCAGCCCTTGGAAACTAAAGGGAGCCCTTGGTCTAAAGGAAGAAGAGAGATTTTTCTTGTAGCTCCCTCTGGAGCAAAGAGACTTTTCCAGGAGAGTCTCCACCATTCTCCAGTCCAGCATGCTTCCTTTCCCATACAATTAACCGGAAGATAGTCTCATGCTCATTCCAAAACCAATCACTGGCAAGGGAAATGGGATTGCCCTTGTACCACTAAGTATTCCTACCTCCCCCTCAAGCTGCAGGTGAGGGTTGAAGTCAGCCTGGGGAAAAGGCTGACATATGAAAAAATTTGAGGTTCTGTTAGGATTTAGGAAGAGCATACCGGAGCAATGTCCACAACAATCCATAACTATACACAATGGTTTGTGAGTTTTCCACTGGGAAGAAAATTTTGGACTCATCTCCCTATTTCCAATCCAGATAGATTTGTTGAAAAAAAGCAAATAAATGAAGTCAGAGAAACAAAGGAGGAGCATTAATACCATCCCACCTCTCACATATAAAAGTGATTTGAATCTAGTTCAATTGATGTAACAGAGTCCACAAAGACAATGTTCTACATCTTAGTTTGGTGAGTAGCAACTGGGGTCTTAAAAGTTTGCACATTGCCATCTAAGTTACAACTATTGGTCTCTTTCTCTCCAGAACAAAGAAGAGTGAAGAAAAACCAAAGACTCAAGGAAACAATTAGCCTCCATGACCATGAAACCAGAAGAACTAGATGGTGCCTGGCGACCACCACTGACTACTCTGACAAGAATCTCATTTTATTGTTGTTGTTATTGTTATGTGGCATCAAGTCAGACCCGACTCATAGTGACCCCTCCTTGGGTTTCCAAGGCAGTATCACTAATGAAGTAGATTGCCCCATCTTCCTTCTGAGGAGTGGCTGGTGGTTTTGAACCGCCAGCCTTCTGGTTAGCAGTCAAGTGCCTTAGGCACTACACTACCAGAGCTCCCCAAGAATCTCATTAGAAGGTACTGAGTAGAGTGGGAGAAGGAAGTAGAAAAAAATTCAGATTCATAAAAAAGATCAAACTCACTAGTCTGATAGAGATGGTGGAAGCCCCAAGACTATGGCCCTCAGATGCCCTTCTTAGAACTAAAGCCACTCCCAGAAATCACCTTTCAGCTACATAAAAAGACAGGTCTATAAAGTGAACAATAATACCTGGGAAGAACATGTTCCTCACAACAATTAACTATATGAGACCAAAAGGGCAGCATCTGCCCAAATGCAAAGCTAAGAAAGCAGGAAGGGGTAGGAAAACTGGGTGAACAGAAACGGGGAACTCAAGGTGCAAATGGTGAGAGTATTGATACATTGTGGGGATTGAAACCAATGTAAGGAAACAATCTGTGTATAACTTGCTGTTTGGGAAACTACTTTGCTTTGTAAACTTTCACCTAACCTACAATAAAAAACAAAAAAAAACTTTTTTTTTTTTTTTTAAGTGAGTCATTTACTCAAAAGAGAATTACGGAAGAGGAATGGTCCAGAAATTCTATTCAATTGTCTTGAATAGCATAGTGGCTAAGACACTTGCCTGCTAACCAGACGGCTGGCGGTTCAAACCCACCAGCCACTCCTCGGAAGGAAGGTTGGGCAATCCTACTTCCGTAGTGATACTGCCTCGGAAACCCAAGGAGGGGTCACTATGAGTCGGGGCCAACTCGACGGCACATAACAATAATAACATAACAGGGGTTGGCAAACGTTTCCTATAAAGGCCAGATAGTGAAAAGACCTTGCCCACCATAGTGTCGCCATAGCACCTGCTCTGGCACTGTAACATGACAGCAGCCACAGATGACACATAAACAAACGAGGTGGCTGTGTTGCAACAAAACTTTATTTGCAAAACTAAGTATTAGATGGAATTTAAGGAAGCCTCGGTGGCACAATGGCTAAGCATTCAGCTGCTGATAGTAAAGTCAGTGGTTCAAACCCACGACTACTCTGTGGGGGCAGGGGGAGACCTAGAAATTTATTATCTTGATCTGCTTCTAGGAAATCCTATGGGGCAGTTCTACTGTGTCCTATAGAGTCACTATGAGTCAGATTCAATCACCTCGATGGGCAAACAACAGAGAGAATTTAGACTTTGGGCTGGTGTTTGTCCACCCCTGGCCTAGAATGCAGAGATGGTGAAAAGAGCTAATCCATGTAACCTGTCAGCAGACACCCAGGGATGCCTGGCAAAGGGTCCTTCTGTTCCCTCAATGCACTGATGATGTCATGTGTGGTGTAATCAGCATGAGTCCTCTGACCCACTAGGGTATTTTCTGGAAGGCGGTATGAGACACAGTTATGTCACATTCAAGCTTACTTCAGCCTGAGCAGTCTCTGGATTACTGGCGTTTGGCTGCCAGAGGCTGATCTCCTGGGAGAAGGTTTTGCACTAGGGAACCTTCAGAGGTTCGGAAGTCAAACCCATGCTATTTACATTACACAACAGTGTGCAATGTAGGGTAGTACAGGGGTTACTGATTCAAATCCCTATAAAACTGGTAACATAAGTGAGGAGAGCAGAGCAGGTGGGGAGGGGACCCTTTGGAAAGCCATGCCCAATCAAGCAAGGGCAGCCATTCTTTGCCACACAGACATGGGCACACAGTGCTGTCCAACAAGGTAGAAATGCCCATTTCTGTGTGAAATCTGTTTGTAAAAAATGTTGGCAACCAATGAAAACTGTTTAGAAATATTGGACAGGGCACATTGGAAGGATAAGGAGTCATCCAGTGGGACCGGGATGCTTAGGACAGGGTGAAATAGGAGGTAAAGGCTGAAATGAAAGGGAAGCTTCTGGGGGAGGGTGACTGTCACACTCACTCACTGCCATCGAGTTGATTCTGACTCATAGCGACCCCTACTGGGCTTCTAAGGCCGTAAATCTTTACAGTAGATTGCCTCATCTTCCTCCTGCGGAGCAGTGGTGGGTTTGAACCACCCAAGTTCTGGTTAGCAGCCAAAGGAGCTTACATATTGAATCCTAGGTCTGAGCAATCACCAAAGGAGTTAAGGAAAGGGCACTTTAGAACAGCAGTGTAAAACGACTGCTTTGGCAGTTGACAGAATGGCTGGGCATTTCGGGGTAACAAGTTAGGAGGCTATCACTGTAAGTTCAGAATGGGTGAAGAATATGGCGGACAAACAGCTACTCTGACAAAATGGGGTCACAAGTCGACTTGATGACTACTGGTTAGTTGGTTAAGAGTAAAGGGGAGATGACAGAGGCCTAGATATTTTGTACCTTCTCTTACCAGCCTGTAAATTCCTGTCTTAAAATCACTGCTGCTTCTGCAGCGCTAAGCTTAATACTTGGCAGTATTGTATGTGCTCTATAAATATTTGTTGAAAGAATGAATGAGAGGGCGGGAGTGGAGGTGAGAGGCATTTTGAAGAACTGGGTTTAAGGGTCAACTGACTTGGGAAGAAAACAATGTTGGGTGAGAGCTGTCATAGGCCATGGGAGGCCTGTTTCCTTCTAGGCACCTTCCTCCCAGAGCCTTGGGAGGGATATAGCTCAGGGAAGCAATCAAGCACACACACACTTTAAAAAAAGACCCTCGCCTTCCAAACCTGGCGCTTTGCGTGGCCTCTTCAGTCTAATAAAAGGGGAAATGTGACAATTCAGGGGATGTGCACTTTCTGATCTTCACTCGGTCTTGTCTTCCCAAAGCATACAGCAGAAGGGGGTGGGGCTCAGCCTCCGACCTCCTTAGGATTACTTTTGGAGTGCAGTGGGAACGGATGACCTGAGTCTCTGGCCTGGACGTGGTCAACTCCCAGCCTGTTGTTGTTGTTGTTGTTATGTGCCGTTGAGTCAGCCCTGACTCATAGCGACCCCTCCTTGGGTTTCCGAGGCAGTATTACTACGGAAGTAGGATTGCCCAACCTTCCTTCCGAGGAGTGGCTGGTGGGTTTGAACCGCCAGCCTTCTAGTGAGCAGGCAAGTGTCTTAGCCACTATGCTACCAGAGCTCCCTCAACTCCCAGCCTAGGCAGGCAGAATAACCTTCTGCCCACATTCCACCTAAAGCTAAATCCATCTCCTAGTCTTCCCACAGATCCCTTTCTTGACCCCGCCCTCTCCTCCCTTCTTCCTGCACCCTTCTTTCCTCCCATTTCCATCTCCTTCACCCCATTCCTACTCATTCCCACTCTCCGCCCTCCACACCCCTACGCCTCGCCACATCCCAGCACTCCGGTCCTCTTCCTCCTCCCTCCAGTCTGTGCCCCTCTCGGGAGGCCGGTGCAACCCCGCGCCCTGCTTGCCCAATGAGGAGACGGCGCAGGGGCGAGGCGGGGCTTGGGCCGGAGCGGAAGTGGTGACCAGAGCGGAAGCGCAGCTGCCGCCACCGCCGCCGCTGATTCCGGAGCCGGGGTAGCTGCTGCTGCCGCCTCTGCAACCTCCGCCGCCGCTGCTGCTGTCGCTGCCGCCGTCGCCGCCTGAGGAGCGGGGTTGGGAAAGAAGCGGTCGTTGCGCTCGGAGCTTCGCTCGGAAGCGTCTTTGCTCCTTGCAGCCCTCCTAGGGTGAGTGCGGCGCGAGGTCTGCCCAAGGTTCCTGGGAGCCCAAGCCTGAGGCCCCACTTCAGCTCCAGCAGCCCCGCGGGTGGGCCCCGGGGGGAGTGGAGCAGTCTGCCAGGCCCCGCGCGGTCGCCTACGGCGCGGGCCAGGCCTCGCTGCGGCCCCTCCCTGCTTCCGGGGCTGGGCCCTTCGCCTCCTTCAGAGGCGCGGGCCTCCCTCGCCGCCTGTGGCCTTGCCGGGCCGGTGGGGTGCGGTTCTATACCGGGCCGGAAAGGACAGCCGAAGGTGGACCCCGAACCCTCCCTCTCTTCCTCCTTCCTCAGTTTCGATCGCCTCGCGACCCCTCCCTTTGCCTTAGTCGGTGAAAAAGGTCCCTTTCAGCTCTGTCACTCCTTCTCCTTGTTTTCCGGTTTCCAAAATGTAATATTTAACCTAATACGGGCGAGTTCTCGAGCCTCAGGGCCCCTACTTGATTCCCTCTGGATGAGTAAGGGGTTTAACCTTGGAAGACAGCAGGGGGAAAACCCCCTCCCACTTTGCAGTAAAGCCATTTCGCTCTCGTTCATTGGTTGTGGAGCTTGGGAGGACCTGAGGTTACCTGGGGAGCACAGGATTGGGGTTTGAATCTAGAAAATGCATTTGGTGGAACCGGTTACTGAGTTAGGCCGGATTCCCAGGGGAGCGGGGCGGTGGGGTGGTGGTGGGATCGAAGCCTGGGATTCGGAGCATTTTTCCACGGCATTTGCCGTCATTTAATGCTGGCATCTTTTGTGTCCTCGCTCAGAATTCTCCAATACTGTGTGAGAGCAGATTTTTCGATCTGACATTTGCTTGGTGGCCTTCCGAATGGTGGGGAAGGAGTGCGAATGATTTGTGCCCCTTTTTTTTTTTTCAGAAAATGAATACACTATTGTTTATTGCAAATGGAGAAGTCATCGGTAGTGGGGCTTTCAAAGGTGGCAGCATTGGTAAGACAGTTTGCCGACCTTTCAGTAAAAATCACGGCTCTTGTCCTTGCCTTTACTGCATTATTTTCTCTTTGTTAAGGCTAGACAGCATGGAGCTCTCTGATTTTACTTGCCCTGTGTGGGAGATGGAATTGGTAAGATGATAGTATGAACATAGAAAACCAGGTGGTTGCAGAAGCAAAAACAGAAAGGTGAAGGACTTGTAAGAATATGGGAATTGCCTGGACCTTTCATTCTGTCTCAGATGTTCAGATGCAGTGTAGAACAGATAAAGGTTCTTGAATTGGACTCATGGCTGCTTAGCTTTTTTCATTTTCCTGCTGGAAATTTCACCTATAAATATGTTCTTAATGAATTTCTTCTTGATTGCTTCTAGCGCATCATTTCTTTTTTGGAGATGGATACCTTAGTTGTTTGATCCCCTCATTTTTCTAGAATCCATGCCCTTAGCAGCCCACGTTGTGGTGAGGGGAAAGCCTGTGAGTTGACTGGATGCAAGTGAACATTTAAGTGTGGCCTTCAAAATGGATAACTAATAATCCAGTAGCAACTGCTGAATTACTTTTCTAACCTCTCCTTTCAATGAGATAAGAAACCACTCGCTCATCTTACAGATGCAGTCTTTATGAAGAATGAAGTGATTTGGCCTAGACCACACACCTAGTTTTCAGATTGAATACCTTCATTCATCACTTGCAAATATTCATGAACTCTCAGCCCCCTGGAGTATGGCTTCTACCCTGTAATCTTCTGTACATTTCCCATCATGCAGTGCTTGTGTTATATTGAAGCCATTTTAGAATTGGTGCTGTATAGATCAGGGAGGCAGGCTCCATAAAACTAGGCTGGGCAGATTCCCATGACGCTAGTTCCCTAGGCTGAGTCTCTAGAGATTGGAGACTGCAAAAAGTGCATTTTGCCTATTTGGCTGTGTGGATACAGAAGCAGAAAGAGCACTGGACTTGGACTCAGATAAATCTGGTTCAAGTCTTGTCTGCAGCATTTTTTAGGTGTGTCTAGTAATATGTTCAGCATATTGCTTAAATCTCTGGTTCTTAGTTTCCCTGTCTCTACAGTTGCCATGAGGCATTTTTACAACCTGTAAATTGTTAAATACAAGTTTTTGGTTTTGTTTTTTAAGCCCAGTGTTCACTATTAATGATATTAATAATCTGATGAAACCCAACCTTCTTGTACACATGTTGCTTTAAAAAAAAATGATAGATTATTATAGAACTTTCTTTTACATATGGCATCTCCAGTCCTTCTGAGTCTCTTCTGTCTTGTGAGAATGGCATTGTAGTCTTTGCTGGGTTGTTGTCACAAACTCAGTAATTAAAATCAGCATCTGGCACATAGTAAGTGTTTAATAAATGTTATTTGCCTGTCTTCATGAACACTTGTATAACTAGATATAATATATATTATATGGTTTTCATTCCATCCATTTGAGATTGATTTACCAATTGATGGGGTCGTATCAGGCAATTAGCCTATAATAGTAATAGCTGCCATTTCCCACTTAATGTGTGCCAAGCTTTGTTGTAAGCACTGTACAATACTAGCTTAGCTCTTAAAACAGCCAACAATTGATTATTAGCCCCCATTTTACAGATGAAGAAACTTGGACGCAGAGAAGTTAAATAATTTTCGCAAGGTCACACAGATGGTAAGTGCTGGAACCAAGAGTCAAACCCAGGCCGTCTGGCTACAAGGAATGCTAGATTTCTAAGTGTGGTAGAACGACACACGCATTTCTTATACGTGAACACCATTTCATCCTTAGTTTTTCTCTACATGTATCCAATTAATGTCAATGTATTTGAACAGGAATTTTACCTATATTTGAAGATAGATATAATGAATTTATCGAAGGGAAATACCTCTATCCTAAGGAGCCCTGGTGGTGTAGTGGTTAAGTGCTCGGCTGCTAACAGGACAGTCAGCGGTTGGAACCCACCAGCTGCTCTGGGGGAGAAGGATGTAGCAGTCTGCTTGCGTAAAGGTAACAGCCTTGGAAACCCTGTGGCGCAGTTCTGGTCTGTCCCATAGCACTACAGGGTATGGGTCTCCATCCTGGTACGTAGGGATTCATGATAGCTGCTGCTGTACGTTAGGAAGCAAGCTGGTGAAAAGTGCTACTTGCTTCATACTAGGGAAGAAGTTCATTTACCTTGTGTCATATACTTTGATTTATCCAACACTAGGTTCTTCCTCTCAAGGAATTTGGCCAGGACTATCATTATTAGTTTGTTTGTTAAATGCTTTCCGTTCATATTTTGTTGGTGAGGAGGAGACGAGGGAATGTCTCTGTGTCGGTAGAGAGCAAGTTCTGAGTGATACCATCCTGTTCCACTGCCTGCTCTTTGGGCGGCATCACTCTAGGCAGTTGTCCTTTAAATGAGGAAGAAGCCTTAGAGCATGAATTAAAATTTCCTTGTAAAGGTACTTTAAGTTGCAATCTACACTTTTCTAGGGAGAGGAGACAGTTCACAGTAGGTTGGGGCAAGAAATTACATAATGGCACCTGTCAAGCTTTGAAACCATTCTGCTCTCTATGGGATTGTGCTTCTTCCTGTCACCATGGAGAAACTAGCAGTGGGAGCTGGAATCTGAGGGAATTTTTCTAAGGCTAATACTTGAGGAGAATTGGACTAATGTACCAATTTTTGTGATATGTGTACTAAAAACCACTCATCTTCCTGCTTTCTCTACTGAGAGGTCTGGCAGTGGCGTTATTACGTAGTTTTTATACTTGTAATGAGATGAAAATGACTGGTGGCCTGTTTTGCCTCAAAAGAACAAGTCATTCTGAGCTGACTGTAGGTTAGTGAAGACAATTTAAAAGGAAAAAAAAATCTGGCTTGTTCTGTATTATGTAAGTTTTTTCCTATACTGGTTAGTGTATTTCGTTGTTATTCCAAAGAGACCCAACAAGAAAAGTGATTTCTGAGCTGCCTTGACAAGGATGAGGAGCCCTGGTGGTGTAGTGGTTAGTGCTTGGATGCTAACCAAATGGTTGGCGGTTGGAACCCACCAGCTGCTTCGCGGGAGAAAGATGTGGCCGTCTGCTTCCATAGAGATTTATAGCCTAGGAAACCTATGGTACAGTTCTACTCTGTCCTATGAGTCACTGTTCCACTCAGTGGCACTGGGTTTGGTGTGTGTTTTTGACCAGGACAAGAGATTGAAGGCTACAATAAAGTCAGTAGATAGGTGTTTTCTCATTTGTTACAGTTTGCCCTAAAACTTGCTTGGCAGTTTGATGAGTTTTTGGCATATTATTTTTAACTTAATTTTATTTTGATTTTTAAAGCTAGTTAGACTAGCTTAAGGCTAGCTCTAAAACCTCAACTCTGGTGGCTCTTCAAAAAATGATCTAGTCTGTCTTTGCTTAAGTAAGCACTGGAATTCTCATTGGTGTTTTAGAAATGGTGCTGCATGCAGGAGAGAGCATACATTTTAGGATTAGTGTTGATTTAGAACCAGCTCTGCTGAAGATAGTTCTGTGTGCCTGGGTAAGTCACACCTGGCTGTGTAAAAGGGGGCAGTAATACCTACCTCCTGGGATAAAATAAAAGCCAGCCCCACTGCCACCTAGTTGATTCCGACTCATAGTGAGACCCCCATTGGGTTTCCAAGGTGGTAAATCTTTACAGAAGTAGATTGCCCGGTCTTCCTTCCATGGAGTAGCTGGTGGGTTTGAACCGCCAACCTTCTGGTTAGCAGTCAAATGCCTTAGGCACTGTGCCACCAGACCTGCTTACCTCCTAGGATACTTAGGATTAAATGAGTTGATATAAACCCTTTAATGCTTTGCATATGTGGGCAGATCATAAATGGTGGTAATTTTTGCTGTAATTATTTACTAAACCAGTTAGGTGGTATGGCTTTTTGTGTAGCTAACTGGATTTTTTTAAATTATTGTGTTAAGACCTTTCTGTATATAAATAAATAAAACAATATTCCCATTTTAAGTGTAAATTCAGTGACACTAATTATATTCATTGTGTTGGTGACCATCACCAGATGTTTTTCATCATCCTTGACAGAAACTGATTGGGTTTTTGATTTATAAATGTAATGAGTAGTAGCTGAAAAATACTAGGTTTTTTTTTTTTGAATGTAGTGTTATCTCCTCATTAGATCTGAGATGGTGCTTCCAAAAAGAGTCTGAGACAGACAATAAAGATAGTCTGTATGTTACAGGTCACATGTGGTCTAGCTCTCTGTCTACATCGGAAATAGCCTTTTTCACCTTTTTAAAAAATGCATCAGTTGATCAAATAGTTTTATATTCAGTGGGCAGGCATGTGCTACACATTGGGTGTTCAGAGATAAAAGTCTGGGTTCCTGCCTTAAGCCAAAGGTCCGGAGTGGAAGCCAACAAAGACATTTAAAATAAACTGTGATAAGTATAAAGTGGACATGGAGAAGTTAACCTGTGTGTCTGTCTTTTCAAAGTCTTTGGGGAAAGCAGTCTGGGCTTCCAAGAGATTGAGGTGTGGAGCGTGTGCTCCTGCCTTGGGGCTGACTGTGTTTGCTAACCTTTTGTGTGGAACACACTGTGGCCTGCCACTTACTTGGATGCTTACAGTGCGGAGACTGTTAAATGGTTTGCATTATGAACTCATTATTTACTCTTTACAAGAACCTTACTAAGTAAATCCACCTGTTTTATGAGTGAAAAAAACTGAGGCTCACAGAGGTCAAGGAACCTATTGAGCAGCCTAGGACTGCCCCATGTAGGAGGTGGTATGTGGTACTGGTGAATTGGACAGGGTCATTCCGTTATGTTGGTGGGCCCGAAGCTTTCTCTTCTTCCCCCTATTATTGCACAGGAAAGAGTAGGAAAGAATAGAACAGCCTCATAAGATTTCCAAGGCTGTAAATCTCTGCAGAAACAGACTACCTCATCTTCTCCTTTGGAGCAGGTGGGTTCAAACTGCTGACCTTTTGGTTAACAGCCCAGTGCTTTAACCACAGTGCCACCAGGGCTCCTCGAACATTTTTAGAGTGGGTGTTTTTTAGTAAGTAGCTTTCTTTGAGAGCCAGGAGTACTTAACTTTTTCTGGGTAACACCCACAAACCACCTGGTCTTTCTCAGTCCCCCCACAGTAGCTGGGCATCTGTTTTCTTTCAGCAGAGTGACTCCAGACCTGTAACTTTTACTTTATGGCACCATTTATGCTCTCTCTGTCAGTCGGTTATTCCACTCAGACTTTCAGTCTGGATTTTTAAGATGCTCCTATCAGTTTCCCCTCTCCAATTGGTAATTGTTTTTGTTTCTGTATCTACTTTGGCTTTTGATTTCTGTTCCATCTAGAAGCCCATGTTGTTGTTGTTGTTGTTGTTATGTGCCGTCGAGTCGGACCTGACTCATAAGCGACCCCTCTTTGGGTTTCCGAGGCGGTGTCACTACGGAAGTAGATTGCCAACCTTCCTTCCGAGGAGTGCCTGGTGGGTTTGAACCGCCAGCCTTCTGGTTAGCAGTCAAGTGCCTTAGGCACTATGCTACCAGAGCTCCCCTAGGAGCACATACACGTACTTTATTCCTACTTCTGTTTTCCTGCCCCATCTGAAGCTTCCTTCCTCTCTTCTGTACCGAGCGCTGTTGTCCATTGCCGTTGAAGCGATTCCGACTCACGGTGACCATGTAGGTGGAGAGGAACTGCTCAGAGGGTTTTCAAGGCTGTGCCCTTTCAGAAGTGGATCACCAGGCCTGTCTTCTGAGGTGCCTTTCTCTGGGTTCAAACCACAGCCTTTCTTCTGGAGTCGAGCACTTAACTGTCTGCACCACCCAGGGAATCCTGCCCCGTCAAACCAAGCTGCTTTAAATTTCCGTGTCTTCCCTCTGATTGTAGCTGGTTGCTCTCCCAGGGGAAGCTTCGTAACCCTTCAGTACTGCTGTCTTCTGACGCTCCTGCCCTTGGAGTGTAGGCCTGGGGAGGGCAGGGCCACCCTGTTCTGCTTGTATTTCTTCTCCACTCCTCTCAGTGAATAATCGACTTCTTGGAAAAAAATGTCTCTTTTCCTCTTGGAGCACACATTCTATGCATTCCGTGTTTGTGAAGTAGCTTAAGCGTGAGCATATATGCCTGTTGGGTCTTTTATGCAGCCAGGCACTACATACATAAAACATACATTCTCTTATTTGAGAGCTGTCAGTGTCCCCTTTCAACATTTGAGGAAACTGAAATCATAGAAGTTATAGTATGATAATGGAGAAATGACTCGATTTCTCTGGTGAATCCAGATTTGTTGTATATAAGGCTTTCCTAACAAGCCCTAATCATGTGTTTTGTATAGCACTTGGGTAATTCCTGACACATGGCAGACAATGGACTCTTCATTTTAAATTTCTAACAAAGTCTTGAACTTAATTAAAGCTCATTATTTTAGAATTAAGTGTTTTTCCTTGAAAACAAAACATAGTAGAAAATGAATGCTTCTAAAGGCCACAGTTGTCAATTTCAACTCTCTTCTTCCTTTCAGTGCTTTTAAAGCATGGATTACAAATGGTTAGTCATTTTTATCTTGTCCTTGGATATCTGCTTCTGGCCTCTGGAAGGTGGCCTCTCAGAGAACTCAAAACCCTGTATGGAAATATCTCTTAGTCAAAGTGTTGAGAAAGAGGGGCTAGGTTGGTTCATAGACACTCTTGTTTCAACATTTACTGTTTGACTTACGGTTTCATTTATTTGAAGGAAATCCTATTTTTTGGTATTACCGTTAGAATTATTTTTCATAGCTTCCTGCTTATCTGCAGCAATAACTTCCCTTTAAAAATCTTTTCTTACCGAAAGTACACAAAAAAATTTAAACTAGTATTTGAAACCAGAAAACAAAACCCACTGCTATTGAAATGATTCTGACTCACAGCGACCCTATAGGACAGAGTAGAACTGCCTCATAGGGTTTCCAAGCTGTAGAGATTTACAGAAGCAGACTGCCGTGTCTTTATCCAGTAGAGCAGCTGGTGGATTCGAACTGCTGACCTTTCAGTTAGCAATAGAGCGCCACCAGGGCTTCTAAAGTAGTACATACTTGCAGAAAATTAAAAAAAACGATGAGGAAAGGAAGATGGCAATAATGTTATCACTGCCATAGAGTTGGTGTCAGCCTTTCTGTTCGTGTTTGTGTGGTCTTGAGGGGATATTTTACAAAAAGGCACTGTTGTGCCGCTTCCCCCTCACCCTTTCACTATCTCCTTAATACATTTTTCCATGACGTTAAATCCCTTCTTTTAGTGACCACGTAGCCTTGTACCATCTATATCTGTCTTTGAAACCATTCCCGTTTTTGGATAATTAGACTGTTTATTAGCAAGTGCTTCCCAGTCTCTGACTTGCTGCAGTGGCTTAGAACAGATTGACACCCATCAGGTGGCTGTGCCCGCACAGCACAGAGCCCCTTCTCAACCAGGGAGTGCGTCAGTGTCTTCTAACATAAGCTCATACTGGGGAGGTTCTCTTGGCTCGCTGCCGTGCTGGAACTTGCAGTTTCTAATGAATGTGTATCTGCTCATGGATCTTGACCCTGTGCACTGTGTAGCGCCAGGCCTGATTAGTAGACACAATCTCTTAAGACTTTTTAAGAGAAAAAGACCCTCCTGCCATTGTTTTTTTGGTGAGATCTTCCTTTAGAGTCTCAGAAGAAAGGTGGGTCCTGATTATAAACCGTCATTACTTGACATCTCAAGAAGGTTTGGTTAGAAACTAAACAGTTACAGTTAATGTTTTGAGGACATTCAGGGCTGGAATCTTATCTAGTAATGTTAACATTATAACACATTCACTTCCTGTACAAGATTAATCCAGACTTTTGCTCTTCCTTCTCATGGAATTGTATATTAACAAAAATTCAAGTTCACACATTTTATGGGCTAAAATAGTGCAGTGTAGGTATTAGAAGAAGAATACTAATACTTCAGATATGCATTTTAAAAAAAATACTTCTGCATTTGGTATTCTTTAATTCCCTACCCCCATCTTCCCAGGAACTCCTCCAAGGTAGATTCTATTAGAATAAAACATGCAAAAGCCAGAACCTGTGTAAGGCAGGAACCGAAGGAGAACTCCCAGTATTTTCCACTAACTGAGAGCCGTAGAAAAGTGATAAGACTGCACTCTGTCAGGCTTTCTAGTAAATAAAGCATTCTAGATGAAGTAGAGTCAGGTATGTTTGAACATGACATTTATAGGGCATGTGGTGTCCAGCCTGAAAGAAGGTTTACGTGTTGGAAAATGGTGAGACAGCCTAACATTATAAAGGACTATGAAGTAGACTCAGGTATGTTTGAGCATGGCATTTATAAGGCATGCAGTGTCCAGCCTGAGAGAAGGTTTACATGTTGAAATATGGTGGATGAGACAGCCTAACGTTATAAAGGACTTTGAAAGCCAGGTAGAGTTTAGATTTGGTGGAGTACCAAAGGAGAGTCATTGAAATTTACTGAGTAAGAGTGGACACATGACTAAAGGGAGAGTTTGTTGTTGTTGTTGTTATGTGCTGTTGAGTCATCTCCGACTCATAGCGAGCCCTCCTTGGGTTTCCAAGGCAGTATCGCTGCGGAAGTAGATTACCCAACCTTCCTTCTGAGGAGTGGCTGGTGGGTTTGAACTGCCAGCCTTCTGGTTAGCAGTCAAGTGCCTTAGGCACTAAGCCATCAGAGCTCCCAAGGGAGAGTTTGTTGTTTAGGAGGGGTGATTTTGAAATAGTGTGCAAGGAATGAGGTGCAGACATAATGAGAATTTAATGTTTTGAAGAATAGGTGCTTTGAATTATTTGAAGAAAAAATGTTCTTTACCAAATGTGCCGTTCGTTGTCTTATTCTTTCATTTGGACATCTGTTCGTTCAGCAGATACTAGTTCATACCAATTATGTGCAGGGTGCTATGGAAGATATGCCCTAAAGAAACTTAGGGTTTAGTAAGTGTCAGCAAAGATGAGGGAAACTCAGTGGGATGGATCGACTCAAACATACCAGTGATCATGAAGCTGGTGCAGGGCATTTCATTGTGTTGTACCTGGGGTTGTCATGAGACAGCCAACTTGACGGCAACTAACAACAATAGCATATATGAGAGAATGAAAATAAACTGACATATCAACTCAGGAAATTAAAAAGTAAGGTTGCTATGGGTTGCAGCTAATTTGATGGCATCTAACTGCAAAAAGAACAGGGAAGGAAGATATATACAAATATACAAATTAAGAAATGTGGTAAGACATTGAGAAGCAGGAATGAATTCTTTGTGCCGTTAAATGTAGCTTTAGAGTAGTGCTGTGGAAGGAAACAGAATATGAGCCACATGCCATTTAAAATTTTCTAGTAGCCCCATTAGACCTGCTGCCATGGAGTTGACTCTGACTCACTGACCCTGTAGGGTAGAGCAGAATTGCCCAGAGGTTTCCCAGAGTGTAAATCTTTACATGGAAGCAGACTGCCTCATCTTTTTCTTGTGGAGCAGCTGGTGGGTTTGAACCATTGACTTTGTTTTTTGGTTAGCAGCTGAATGCTTTAACCACTGTGCCACCAGAGCTTCTTAGTAGCCACATTAAAAAAAAAAAAAAGAAATGAGTGAAATTAGCTTTAACAGTATTTTTTATTTAACAATATATCCAGGATACAGTAACACCTATGCAAAAGCTACAGCCTGTGTAGGATGTAAGATGGAAACCTATCAGAGAAGGAAATATTTTCCACTAAAACAAGCTATAGAGCGATAGAAAAATTGTAAGATTGCACTCTGTCAAAGGCAAAAAAACTTGTGAGACCCAGAAAAATAAGGGAGTTCTGTCGAGTTGCAGATCTCACAGGTTTCACTGTGTTGTGATTTCAACATGTGGCACTAGCCACATTTCAAGTGAACAGCCACAGGTGGTGGTGGTGGTGGGTAGTCGCCATTGAGGCCTCTCTGACTCATAGCGACCCCATGCACAGCAGAACGAAACACTTCCCAGTCCTGTGCCACCCTCATGATCCTTGCTATACCTGAGCCCATTGTTGAAGCCACTATGTCACATCCATCTCGTTGAGGGCCTTCCCATTCTTCGTTGACCCTCCACTTTACAAGCATGATATCCTTCTCCAGGGAATGGTTCCTTCTGACATCATGACCAAAGTAGGTCAGACAGAGTATGGCCATTTTTGCGTCCAAGGAGCATTCTAGCTGCACTTCTTCCAGGACAGATTTGTTAGTCATTTTAGCAGACCATGGTACTCTTAGCATTCTTCTCCAACACCACAACTCAAAAGCATCACCTCTTCTTCGGTCTTCCTTATTCATTGTCCAGCTCTCACGTGCATAAGAGGTGATTGAAAATACCATAGCTTGGGTTAGGCGCACCTTAGTCTTCAAGGAGACATCTTCGTTCTTCATCACTTGGAAGAGGTCTTTTGCAGCAGATTTGTCCAATGCAATACATAATCTGATGTCTTGACTGCTGCTTCCATTGGTGTTGATTGCAGAACCAAGTAATATGATGTCTTTGACAACATGAATTTCTCCATTTATCATGAAGCTGTTTATTGGAACAGTTGGGAGGATTTTTGTTTTCTTTATATTGAGGTGTAGTCCATACTGCAGACTGTATAGCCTTTAATCTTCATCAGTAGGTGGTTCAAGTCACCTCACTTCCAGCAAGCAGAGGTGTGTCACAGGATGGTAGTGACTATTACATGGTGCAGACTTTGTGGTTTAAGACACGCTTCATGGAGGGGATGACATTTGAGTTGTGGCCTGAGGAATTTTGTATGCAGAGTAGATAGGAAAGGACATCCCTGATAGAGGGGGCTCGGTGAGCAAAAACAGAAAATCACGCTTGGAGTGTAAGACCTTTTTTGGCAGATGCGTATATTGTGTAGGAGACATGCTGTGGGAGAGTCTAGATGAGAGAATGGGAAGCTGCCGCCGATGGGAGGAGAGCTGAGCCTCCACTGTAATGAGAACCCTGTGGGTCACAGGGAGGGAATCTGAGCCTCCACTGTGATGAGAACCCTGTGGGTCACAACGGCCTGCTCCCTTCCTGACCACCTGGATGGCACAGGACTGGGCAGCATTTTGTTCACTTGTGCAGGGGGTCACCGTGAGTCGTGGGCAGCAGGGAACTTGGAAGAGGAAGTGACTTAACCAGAGCTTTAAGGAGATGGTTCTGATCACAGAGACCTGGAGGGGCTGGCTGTGAGAGGCTGAAAGCAGTGCGAAGAGGGAGAGGATGGATGGGAAATGTGTTGTTGATGCAGAAAGAAGAACAATTTTATTTCTCCCTTGTTTGCTGCCTTTCTTCTAAACTGCTGGGTGTTGTGTAACCCATTTCCTGTTGAAATTGGTCTAGCTGCTTCAAAATTCACGTTATATAAGTCAAAAGTTACATAAGCAGTAGGCATCAGAACATGTAGCCTGAATTTTGTTTGTTGTAAGTTGTTTTGGTGTCTGTATATAATTAAAAAGAAAATAACTAATTATAGATACAGATTTTTCAAGGTTTCTGTCTCTAAGAGTTGTTATAATGATCCCTGAGATGTTGAAACAGTTGACTCCATACCAGAATGGCCACATTTTATTTTGGGAAATAGGGTGTGTATGTTTGGGTGATCCCAAAGAACCAAGAGTTTTTGGAGAGGTTTGATGGAATTTAATACTTGGGAAGGAGAGAGGAAATGGAGGAAGGATCTAATTTGGGGACCTAGTAGGACCTGGTGATGTAGTGGTTAAGACATTTGGCTGCTAACCAGAAGGTCAGTGGTTCAAACCTACGAGCTGCTCCTTGGAAGAAAGATGGGGCGATCCACTTCCATAAAGATTTTCAACCTTGGAAACCCAGTGGGGGTCGCTCTGACTCAGAATTGACTCAATAGCAGTGAGTTTGGTTTTTAGTATAGGACCTAAGAGTCTCTTGGTGTCTTTTAGCAGTGGTCCTCCTTGTATTTCTCTATTACTCTGTGGAGTACTGCATGGCTCAGCTCTGACTTGGCTGTTGGCCAGCACTTTATTGATTGGAATCTTTCACAGGTAGAGTTGCTCAGGTGCTGTTTTATGAACTTTGAAGTGGGCCCCTAAATGACTGCTAACTT
>NW_006921636.1:12194239-12195378 GCF_000298275.1 Orycteropus afer afer | reverse complement strand
AGTCCAGCTTCTCGGATTATTTGCTCGGCATGTAGATTGAATAAGTGTGGAGAAAGGATACAACCCTGACACACTACCTTCCTGATTTTAAACCATGCAGTGTCCCCTTGTTCCGTTCGAACGACAGCCTCCTGGTCAAGGTACAGGTTCCTCATGAGTACAATCAGGTGTTTGGGAATTCCCATTCTTCTCATTGTTATCCATAATTTGTCATGATCCACACACTCAAATGCCTTTGCATAGTCAATAAAACACAAGTACACATCTTTCTGGTATTCTCTGCCTTGAGCCAAGATCCAGCTGACAACAGCTATGATATCCTTTGTTGCACATCCTCGTCTGAATCTAGCTTGCACCTCTGGAAGTTCTCTGTCAGTATACTGCTGCAACCGTTTTTGAATCATCTTCAGTAAGATCTTACTTGCGTGTGATATTAATGATACTGTTCTATAATTTCCACAATCTGTGGGATCACCTTTCTTTGGAATGAGTACAAATATGGATCTCTTCCAGTCAGTTGGCCAGGTAGCTGTCATCCAAATCTCTTGGCATAATCAAGTGAGTGCCTCCAATGGGGCATCCGTTTGTTGAAATATCTCAGTGGGTATTCCATCAATTCCCGGAGCTTTGTTCTTCGCCAGTTCTTTCATTGCAGCTTTGACTTCCTCCTTCAGTACCATTGGTTCTAGATCATACGCCACTTCCTGAAATGGATGAAAATTGACCAGTTCTTTTTGGTACAGTGATTCTGATGTTTCCTGCATCATTCCAATATTTTGCCCATAGAATCTCTCAATATTGCAACTCAAGGCTTAAATTTTTTCTTCAATTCTTTCAACTTGAGAAATGCTGAGCGTGTTCTTCCCTTTTGGTTTTGAAACTACAGGTCTTTGCATATTTCATTATAGTAATTGGTTTTCTCTGCTCGAGCTACTCTTTGAAATCTTCTGTTCAACTCTTTTATCTTGTCATTTCTTTCCTTTGCTTTAGCTACTCTCTGCTCAAGGGCAAGTTTCAGAGTCTCTTCTGTCATCCATTTTCATCTTCTCTTCTTTTCTCGTCTTTTTAGTGATCTCTTGCTTTCTTCATGGATAATGTTCTTGATATCCTCCCACAATTCTTCTGGTTTTCGGTCATTG